>NW_027069626.1:118688-144040 GCF_002906115.3 Quercus suber | reverse complement strand
ATTTCTAATTGGGTTAACCTTTTGGGCCTACCTAATTGGGCTTTAGTTTGTGGCTTGAGATGGGACCAAAGGGACCAATAAGACACTAGCTCCAATGGGCCTTGGGCTTTTCCGTCAACTCTTGACAAGTCCAAAGTTACCATTAATTATATTCAATACCACTATAAGAATATAATTGCACTCTAGGCCTTATCTATAAATTATATCCCAAGACTTTATTATACATTCAACCCCTTCATTAAAATATTCGTAGTAATACAAAGTCATTAATATTGACTGCCACTTTGAAGGTTACTACATCTTAATCTTTGAGTACCCAGTTTAATCCTTTATGTTATTCATAATATATTTATGAAATCCAATTCCATAAATATATACTTTAGTAACTCTTTACTAAAGTGGTTGGGCCCAACACTCTGAACAACCAAACCCATTAAACTTATCTCAAGAGAATATTTTATATCTCCCTTAAGAGATTATGAATTCCATCTTGAGAATATATGTTCCATCAACACTAAATGTGGTTGTCCAACATACTGAGGTTTTGACTATAACTTATAGATCTCACTCTTGATATATCAAAGCAACCTACATCTCATGATCAGGTCCATTATTCTCTCAGGATTTAGAGTTGATGTAAATAGAAGTCGTCAGCTTTATTATTCATTTGACAGTCATTAGGAGAATAATAAATCTCACAGCGGTCCAGTTCAATATGTCTTAACTCTTAAAACATATCAACATACCAACTAGAAGTCTCCACTTCCATGATCAAGACAAATCATCTTAATTGATATATTATAGTCTTCGCAGATGAAATGCCCAATTTCATCACCACCGACTACGAACTAAAATTCTGAGTTTACAAAGAACTTGTGATTTATATTTTTTGTGACTAAATCACATAAATCACATACTATGCATCTCATGGACTAAGATAATGTCCCATTAGTTCATAAAAAGTCTCATATAATTAAACAACTTAATTATTCATGACATGCAAATAAATTGGATTTTAGGGCACAAACTCTAACACGTACTTGAACAACGGCGTATTGCTAGATGAAAAGGAGGCCGTAAGAAAGTTGAAGGTCCAAGCAGCGAGATTCGTCTTAATAAGAGACGTCCTATACAAGAAAGGTTTCTCCCCCCCATACCTAAGATGCTTAGGTCCTGAAGAAGCAGACTACGTTATAAGAGAGGTACATGAGAGAATCTGTAGAAACCATTTAGGGTCAAGATCATTAATGCACAAGCTAGTGCAAGCAGGGTACTTTTGGTCCACCATGCAGAAGGATGATGAGGCTTATGTCAAGACTTGCGACAAGTGCCAAGGGTTTAGCAATATCATTAGACAACCAACTGAAGGATTGACCCCAATAATGGCCTCATGGCCGTTTGCTTAGTGGAGACTAGACATTATGGAACCATTCCCTACAGTGGTATAACAGCTGAAGTTCCTGGTAGTAGGCATCAACTACTTTACAAAATGGGTGGAAGCTGAAGCCCTGGCCACCATTACGGAGAAGAACGTGCGGAGTTTCTTCTGGAGATGCATCATATGTAGGTTTGGCATTCTTAGAGTCTTAGTCTCAGATAATGGGAAGCAATTTGACAACGACTCCTTCTGGGACTTTTGCTCACAATTGAGGATATGAAACCACTACTCCTCCCCTGCCCACCCTCAAGCTAATGGATAGGTTGAAGTCGAGAACTGATCCTTGCTCAAGATTATCAAGACTCGACTCAAGGGGGCAAATGGTATATGGCCTGAAGAGTTGTCAAGCATACTTTGGGCATACAGGACAACGACGAGGACGCCCACTGGAGAAACACTATTTTGACTAACATATGGAAACGAAGCAGTCATCCCAATCAAAGTCGGACTCACAAGCTACAGGATGCATAACTATGACGAAAGCAAGAACGACGAGGCCAAACGTCTATAGTTTGATCTAGTAGACGAAGTCAGGGCGACAGCGGAACAAAGGCTCATGCGGTACCAGGACCGCATGGCCAAGTACTACAATTCCCGGGTCCGACACAGAGACTTCCAGGTTGGAGACCTTGTTCTAAGGAAAGTCATGGGCGCTGCAAGAGACCCAACCCAAGGGAAACTCGGCCCAAACTGGGAAGGACCTTACCGAATCACAACATGGTAGAGGAAAGGCACCTACCATCTGGAGACACTAGACAGATGGAAGCTGCCACATCCTTGGAATGCCAAGCACTTACGGAAGTACTACCAGTAGAAATGAAAACACGGAGAACAACACCCTTTTTTTATTATTTACAATTCACCGTAGCGAATTTTAGTTATAGTCCTTAAATTTATCATTTACTTTAGTTCTTGCTACAATAAGCCCAAAGGGCAGGTTTTTTTTTTTTAAGAACTATCTTTTTTTTATGAATGCATGGCAATAAGAGGAGTTCATCCAAAACTGCTAAAGTTTTATATATATATATATATATATATAAGTTTATAGTTCACAAAAAGTGGACGACCTTAAGTCCATAAAAAGTGAAAGATTCGAAGTCCTTAAAGTGGACGACCTTAAGCCCGCAAAAGTGGGCGACTTTAAGTCCATAAGGCAGATGGACCCATCCCAAGAGGATGAAGCATGGTTGAAGCCCTTTAAATGGGCGAAAACCAAGTCCAAATACAGACAATTCCATAAAGAAGCAGATGACTTCACCAAAACTACATAACATCAATTTATCCCAAAGGGATGTAAAAATTTCAGCCAACAAAGCTGACGGTCTCATCAAAGTGACAAGATTGTAAAAAGATGAGTTCACCGAGTCCATAATGTGGACAAGGCCATAAAACTAATGGTCCCGTAAAAATGACGGGCTCATCAAAAGGATGGGATTATAAAAAGGATAAGTCCAGTCCATAACGTAGACAAGGTTATGAAGTCAACAGACTTATCACAAACAAGTCCAACATTAGCCCATGATGTGGACAGCTTTACCCCAAAAGAATGAAATGATGATTAAAATCCCTTAAAGGGATGATCAAAGTCTATTAAGTAAACGGGCTCGTTAGTCAATAAAATAGACGAACCCATTACTTAATAAAGTAGACAAGGTCACTGGAGCTGATGGCTCCACTAAAGTACCCTTCACATAAAAATGGTCGTTGAAGCTGACGGCGTCATGAAAATGGACGGCTCTCCCAAGTCAACAAGTCAAACATCAATAAAAATTGATGAAATCCAAAAGCGACGGCTTTAATATCCTTAAAATGGGCAAGCTCTTCCCAAAAAGAGCAAAATTGTGATTATAAAGTCTGCAAGACAGTGGACGGGCCTATAGCTAAGCAGCCGGGTCCATAATCATGCATGAAAATGGCAAATTAGTACCATTAAATCTTGATCCACGACTAGGTTGACAGGCCCAGCCTACGACTAGGAAATAGTCGTTGAGTCTACAAAGCAAACACCCCTAAGAAAGAGAAACGCAAAGACAAATGACAATGCATACATGTTAAAAACGACGGTTACCAAGCATCACAAACGAAAGCAGATCACTTCCAAACAAACGCCCCAAAAACAAAGGGGCACTTAGAAACATTGTTTGCAAATTAAACAAAATATAACTAAATAAAAAAATTAAAAAAAGGGAGCTATAGCAGGGCAGCAGGAGCATCACTCGAAATTTTTTGAACAGGAGGGTTTTCCACGTCTAGATCCTTAACGGAAGGATTGGAAGTAGTGACGGGAGGATTCGCAGCAGGCTGAGCTAAAACAATGCCACTATCTTCAGGTGGAAGGGCATCTTCGGAGTCATTACCTTCAACAATGACGGCATCATCAGCAAGTGTCGTCAATGGGGGATCATCCAAGGTTATCCCAGATAGATCCGACTCAGGAAAGGCTGATGCAACTTGCTTGAGGCAATCATCAAATCTCGTACCGCAGTATCCACCACAGGAATCAATGAAGGAATCTGACGCCTTGAATTTCTAGACCGCGTCAGCCTCAGCCGTCTCCACCTGCTTACGAAGGGTCGACAGCTCTTGTTCTAACTTCTCCTTTTGACGAATTGCCTTTTCCAACTTCTTCTTTGTCTCTTTCAGCTCAATATTCAGGTGACGAACGACCTCCTTGTACTGACCCTGCTGGTTCAACAAGTTGGTATTATGTTTCCTGACACGAGTGACAACACCTTCCTTGACCACACACCAGTTTTGGAGTGCTTTTACACGTACCAAGGCCTACGAAGGACACAACTGTCACTTAATAAACAAGAAAAAGATAAGAGGAAAGCTAGCCAGGGAAGACGACTTACCCATGTTAGATCAAAAAGAGCTGACGCCCCCAAGTCCTCCGTCCCCAATTAAGCACAAGGATCTATATCCATTGGTTTTATGAAAGATTCAACTTTTTCGACAGCATAATCTTTGTGCGTTAGCAAGCAACAAGGTCCCTCAATGATGGGACTGGAAGAAGTCATCACCCTCTTTCCTGCTCCACAGCTTGATTTGGGAGGTGACTTCTCTGGGGGCTCATCTCTAGGAGTGATGGCCACCTTTTTAAGTGGACGGCCATCCTTCCCGTCGGGTTTCCTCTACGACGAACGCTTAATGACGAATTTGGGAGCTAACAAAGACGCCAACGCCCCCTTTGCCTTCTTTTCCTCCTTTTGACAGGCAGCAGCAGCCCTTAGCCATTGCTTAGCTACCTCCATCTCTGCAAAGATAGCAAATATTCATGAGGAGAATTGACGGTACGAGCTAAAGTAACGGAACGATAGAAAAAACTACTTACGAGGATGAGAAAATTCCTCTAACTTGCGAGCTTCAGGTGTTGGTTCAGAACCCCCGCAGTATAAGTAAAGAGTGTCAAGAGTGATTAAGTCCTGACACTTTCGTTCCTCTAAGGGAATATCTAGAAGCCAACAGATAAAATCTCTTTGCTCATCAATTATAAGTGGGCGAGTGTTGGTTGGAAAAAAAACAACTTGACAACATTAAAACACTTTCAAAAAAAAAAAAAAGTATATATATATATATAAAAGCTGACTGGGTTAAAAGCGGTCAGCTAAAACTTGAATCCCTGACTAGAGCCTAAGTGTTGTCAAAATACCCACGGGGCATTACCTCCCATTCTTCCTAACGGCACACCCAATCCGTCCCTTTAATAAAAAAGTACCTACTCTTCCAATCTCTATTTGAATCTGGCATCTCAGACACTAACCTTAAATCCCTCTCCCTAACGGAAAAATGATACATCCCCTTAGAAGAAGCAAGGTGTTGGGGTCTATAACAATAGAAAAACTCATCCAAAGAAAGTTGACGGTGTCCTCCGTTCAGACGACCCCATAAGATCTCAGCACTTATAAAGATTCTCCATGAATTCGGAGCAATCTAGCTAACAGACAACCCCAGAAAGTCAGCTAACTGATGGTGTAAAGTCGTCAAGGGTAGTCTCAGCCCTACAGTGAACATAGCATTGTACATGCCAACGTTTGCAGTTCTCCCCATATAGCACTTTTCATTTTCCAAGGGGGGCGGATGGGGATGTGGTCTGGGATTTGGTAACGGGCGCGCAATTCTTTGAAAACCCTATCACTCATTTTTGGTAAAAATTTATTGACAACCCATTCCTCGAGAAGAATAAAGGGACAATGACCTCCAGGACTTCTTGAAGTTCCCTCACAGGACTCCACGTCACCTTCATCTCCGTCACAATCTCTCTCCTCTTCCTCCTTAACTTCACCCTCTTCACCTACTACTTCCTCCTAACCTTCATCTCCGTAACTCCCTACCTCCTCGTCAGGAGACTGGGCTAACATCTCCCTCTCTGACGACCAGGAAAAGCTCCCATACTCATAACCTGAACCAAATACCTCGTCGTAGGCCGCTCCATCGCGGATTGACAACTGATCACTCGACGCGTCACTTGACATCTGACTACCTACAAGTGACGGATTCATTATAAGGACATAAGATGACGACCTCGCTATAGAGATAAAATCAATGGGAATAAAACATATGCAAAGAAAAAGAACTTACGAGTCTCTTAAAACGAGTGACGATTTTGAAAGCAACGGCAACAACACAAGCGACGATGCAGGTGAATTGACGGAACAAAGGTGACGAGTCTTCTCTTAAGGAATCAGCAAAGATGAAATAGGAGAAATGAGGAGAAGAGGCGGATTATATATAAAGGGGAAATGCACAGAAGACGGAGCAACGCCCTCATCCAGAAGTGGAGCCAACCAAAATGTGCCACGTATCCAAGCATTTAATAATGGCTGCTCGAGGAATCGCCTATGAATGATTTTCTCTCTCCTGTCCAAAAGGAAAATTAGCAACAAAAAATATAACTCCATAACCCATCAGTTTAAACTGACGGGGATATGGAGTAGGGGGCAACTAATAAGTAAAACTATAGCATACAAGACACTCCAAATCCAGCTTGTCTGCTTTGCTGTAATATGAATCCTATAGCTTAAGCTGACAGGATAAGTCAATGGGGAAAGCCGAAGACCCTAAAGCTGACGGACAGATATTTGATAGGGTCGTGAAAAGGAGTCTGCGAAACACACCAAAGGTGCTGACACCATCAAAAAGCTGACGCCGATAGGGCTGAAGGGAATAAGATAAGATAACGATCCTGAAGCTGACAGTTCTAGGGTAACCTTGGCTTGGCTTGGCCACCACTCGTGAGTATATAAGGAAATGACTTGTATCCCATGCTCAATGTTAGTCTCCTACAAGGAAAGGATTCAGCAAGATACGCTAATAAGGATTCCTATAAGGAAAGGACTTCTAACCCAAGGAAGAGATGGTCAACCCTCTACTACTATAAAAGCCCCAATACCCTCACAAATCAAGGTATGCATAATGAACCCCTCTCTAGCACTCTAGAGTTGTAAGAAGTTCTAACTTGACCTTCAGAGAGCATTTGGTCAGCGCTACACCGGTACTCTCTGTTAGGTCTTCTCTTTTTGTTGTGCAGGTGATATTTCGAATGGGCGAATATTGTGTGGTTCACTAGTGATATTTTCAACATCATCATGAACAATGTATTGAGTAACCTTGCGAAAAAGGCAGCTTTTGATCCTGACATGTATCCTACTTGAGAAAAACCCTTTAAAGATGATACAGTCTATGCTCTAGTGCAGTGTGGTACTGACTTGTCTGAAAATCAATGTAACTCATGCCTTTCGATGTCCTATAGTCCATATTCAGTATTGACAATTTGGTTTTTTGAAAGGCGCCGATTTAT
This sequence comes from Quercus suber, assembly GCF_002906115.3. NCBI lineage: Eukaryota > Viridiplantae > Streptophyta > Magnoliopsida > Fagales > Fagaceae > Quercus > Quercus suber. The sequence goes on along the minus strand of NW_027069626.1, from coordinate 136,802 downwards.
ATGAGTGCAATTTCCATCCGGATGGGCCATAAAACCTCTTTTTACACAGTCCAATCTAAGTATGCCACGTAGGTTTATTACAAAGTAAGAAATAGAGCTTGCCACACACAATCAAGCCTTACCAACAACCAACAACCATCTACTTCTGCACTCTCTCTGATCGAACCAGCCCGCCGATTTTCTCAAGCTCCCTCAATTCCAGTTGCCGGCCAAGCTCCACCACTCCCCCCGCCCGCAACCACCGTTAGTGGCTTAGAAACTCAATTCTCTCTCTCACTAGCTTCCTTTCTCTCCAATTCACATGAGCCCACTTCGACAACCAAATGGCACCATAACACCAACCCATATAAGCTCACTTCAACAACCACTCCCAGAGTTGCCAATCTAGATTAAAAGCCAACTCAAAAAAAAATCAACTCTTTTTTAAAAAAATATTACTGTTGGAATTGCTTTTTTTAGATTTGGTTTTGTGGGTTTTGTTTTTCCCAATTTTTTTCATGTAATTGGTGGTAAAATTCCACCATGGAAAGATTGATGGCTTCAATTCTTATGGATTGAGAGATCAAGAGTATCTTAGGCAGGGTCCACGTTGGGCTTGGAGGGTTGTCAACACTGCCCCTAAAGGCTCCTTCGTGGCCCACTTCCTCCACTACTAGTTGTCCTTACCTCCGCTGGTCATAACTGGAGTTTCTCGGCAACATCCCTATTTAAGGAAGAAGTGGCGTGGGATTTAGTTTTCTATATGAAGGGGGTTTGATTTGGGTGGAAGTGATTAGTTTTTTATTTGTAAAAATCAGATGTGGCACATTATTATTGGAGGGCATAAAAGTACCCTTTTTTGCCGGACTGGATTTATTTTCTCAAACTATTAAATCTAAAGTAATTTTAAGCTTTTTTGGTCCTACAAACAAATTTGCAACTTTTGTTACAACTTTCTTGGGTGGCCGATTGAAATTCGAAGTCTGTAATTTCTTTCATACATGAATCCACAACACCACTCGTAAACTACCATTTAGAAAAGTTGTGGTAAATATAATGCATTTATTTATTATACTAGATTTTTTGAATAATTTTATATAGGAGAGCTTTCTTACGTAGAAAGTTAAGAAAAAATGAAAAGACCTTTTATGATGTATTCCGTTCTAATATACTCCTACAGGTAGATGATTTTATTTATTTTAAACATCAGCCACAACATAAACATAAGCGTAGACGAATTTCTGATAAATGAGTTAAAATGTTTTCTCTCCGCAGCTCTAAAGACTTTCTTTTGATATTATTTTCAGTCTGTGTGCTCAGCAGTTCAATTAATTCTCAGCCAACCTATGATTACCACTTTTGTTTAGATCAATCAAATGAAACCTCCAACACCTATTACCAATCCAACCTTGCAGTCCTGTTGGACTCTTTATCCTCTAAAGCTTCCCAAAACTACAGCTTCTACAACGAAAGCTCTAATATTGGCATCTACGCCCTCTTCCTCTGCAGAGGTGATGTTTCTAGTAGTACATGCCAAACCTGTGTAAGCTACGCGATCAATGCATGTTACGCTGCTCCGATGTTAATTTCTTTGGACAGGCACAGACATTGCCATTGTTTCTCATGTATAATACCCAGAATACGACTTCACCAGACCAAGAAAATTTGTTCGCTCATTTACAGTTGAACATTCTAATAGAGGGCGCCAATAAACAGACATGTTATTCTCGACTGCTGAACTGAAATTGATTGTTAATTGTTGATGATGTCGAAAAATCACTAGTGAGCCACACAGTCTTCGCACGCTCGAAACAGTACCTACACAACAAAAAGAGAAGACCTAACAGAGAGTACTGGTGTGGTACCGGCCAAATACCCTCCGAAAGTTAAGTTAGAACTTTTCACAACTCTAGAATGTCAGAGCCAGGGTAAATTATGAGTATCTTGGTTTGTGAGGGTTTTGGGGTTTTATAGTAGCAGAGGGTTGACATCTCTTCCTTGGTTTAGAAGTATTTTCCTTATTGGAGTCTCCATAAGCGTATTTTGCAGAACTCTTTCCTTGTAGGAGTCCTTTTGATTAGCACTAAGTATGGGGCACAAAATATTTCCTTATACATGCATGCATGGGGACCAAGTAAGGCCACGTCAAAGTTGTCAAAGGCTTGCATATGCCTTTCAACTTATTGGCCTCAGCTTTTCATCTTCATTGCCCAAGGTGCTCCCGTCAACTTTGAAGTGAACCCGTAGACTTCCTGCTGTCGTCACTTGTTAATGGACACGAGTAAGACCAACGGGTTTATTTGGACCGTCGCCTTTTGCCTTTTCATTGGTGAGTGTTAATGTTACATATTTACCCTTATCAATGGTGATGCATCTGCGACAGCCTATGGGTTGGTGCAGTGTACTAGAGATATCGATGGTGGTTCATGCGGAGAGTGCTTAAGCGTATTGTTGGATACAGGCCAAAAATGTAGCGAATCCAAAATTGGGTGGCGCATATCCGGCCCAAATTGCTTTCTGAGGTATGAAAAATACTTTTTCACCAAGCCGCCGCAATCCCAACCCGTGCTTGTAGCACCACAGCCGCTGCTTGATGATAATGGTGTTTCATAAAAATCCTCCCTACATGTTTCATATTTTGGACTTTATTAAAATTTTCTTTTAATTAGGTCAATTTGTAGATCAATCCTCCCCGTTTGGTTCACAAGATTCCAATTGGGATTTAGGATTAAAATTTAAAAATAATCAGAAACCTATTTTTGGGCACGTTTCGGAATTAGGATTACTCGATTTGACAAACCAAACAATTCCAGATCATGGGAAAATTAGTAGGTACTATAGTTTAGCAAGATGATCGATTTAACATTACTAAGGCAAAGGAGTCAGTACCATGTTGTTGTATTTCCAAAAAATAAAAAGTTATAACTCAATTAATTAATTAATTTTGTTACCATTTGACATGGAAATTTGAATATCTTGCCAATTTTGCCATTGAGATAACAATTATCCAACTCATTTTAATGTAGCAGTCCTGTCACCTGTGTTCTCAAAGGCCAGGTGTAAACTGTAAAAAAAAAAAAAACAGAGTACTAAGGATAATAGCAGTTTTAGAGAGTAATTGGGATAAAGAAGCTAAGGTAAAACATCCACTTAAACTCACAAACGTTGAATGTTTTAGTCTACAACTTGTAGAAGTTTTTCCTTATGTTTACTTCCAGTACTAAGATAGTTGCATTACATTCATCTGGCGAATTAAGTGCCATTCCCCATTTGATACAATGGACCTTCATTAAATCCTTAATCCATTGTCTCTGCTAATAAATGATAACAATAATAATAAGGGTTGCTAATAGATTTCATTTGGCATATCTGTGACAGTTTGAGCAGCTTATGTCCTCGCATTAATTGATATATATATATATATGATAAATTAAGGATTTTGATCTTAAGTAATTTTATCATACTCTTATTTGACAGAATATTTTAAGCATACGTAGGTAATTATTTTTTTATGATGAGCAACAGGAGGAAAGAAGACAGTAATCATTGCTATATCAACAATTGCATCAATTGCAGTAGTTGCAGCTCTCTTCGGTTTCTGGTTTTATAAATACTCTGGCGGGAGGAAACACGAAGAAGGTAGATTTAGTTTAGCCAATCTATTATAACCAATGATTCCTTTTGTCTATTAAAATTTGTGTTTTTAGATGGTCATTGATTATTTTAAAAATCTAATTTGTTACTTAGAGAGGGACACAAGCCAAGTAATTCCGTCACGAAGTAATTTTGCAAGGTTACCTTCAATACAATTAAGGGACTGCAGAATGCATGCAAGGGATGTTGACGACAGTGGAGAAATGCTTTACTTCGATTTAAGTACCATACTGACTGCTACAAACAATTTCTCTGAAGTGAATAAGCTTGGAGAAGGTGGTTTTGGCCCAGTTTATAAGGTAAAAATTTATAAATATTTTCTTTCATATGCAATTTTTGAAATTATTTGAACAATTGCAATTGAAATTAATACATAGCAACAGTAAATGTTAGGATCAATATCAACTAAAAGATTACATCATTTGATTTTAGGAGAATTGAACCATCATTGAACCTTTAGTGTTGTAACATGTAGCAGAGTACGTCTATTGTCTACCAATACTGTGTCAAAAGTTTTCATTGATAAAGAATGTTTAAAATGCTTCCAGGGCTTGATTAATGGAAAGGAAACTGCAATTAAAAGGCTTTCAATGAAATCTAAACAAGGTCTTGAAGAGTTTAAGAATGAAGTGATTTTAATTGCAAAACTTCAACACAATAGTCTTGTGAGGCTCTTGGGATGCTGCTCAGAAGGAGATGAACAAATTCTAGTCTATGAATACATGGCCAACACTAGTCTTGATGCCTTTTTGTTTGGTTTGCTCTCTCTCTCTCTCTCTCTCTCTCTCTCTCTCTCTCTCTCTCTCTCTCTCTCTCTCTCTCTCTCTCTCTCTCTCTCTCTCTCTCTCTCTCTCTCTCAGACATTTTGCACCATTAATTATAGGCCAATATATGGCAAAATTTTCCTATGCGTGAGAATCAATCGCCTTAATATTACAATGTAGATCCAAAAAAATGTAAGGAACTAGATTGGGCTAAACGCATAAACATTGTCAATGGGATCGCTAAAGGCCTTCAATATCTACATGAAGACTCTCGGCTGAAAATCATCCATAGGGATATGAAAGCGAGTAATGTACTCTTAGATGATGAGATGAACCCAAAGATATCAGATTTTGGTACCGCTAGGATGTTTGGGAAAAAACAAATAGAAGCCAACACTCTCAGAATCGTGGGTACATAGTAAGCAATCCCTTGACTTCATCCTCATTTTAATTCTGTAAATCATTGTTGCAGCTTTCTAAAGAAATTTTTCTGCATATGATCAAACTTAAGTTTGGCCCCCTTGCATGCATGTTTTAGGAGATTTATGGTTCATTCCATCTCCATTTGCAACTCATTTTTCAAATAACATTTTTATTAAACATTAAAATTTAGCATTGAAATCAAACAGAAAACTCTAAAATTTCAATCGTGATTTAAATAAAGCACTATAAGATCAAGGATTTGCAAAGGAAGAAAGCCACTTACCATGAGTCATGGTTTTGTCAAAGTACCCTATGCTCTTAGTGATACTACAGAGTCTACATTAATTAGGACAACTTAGCCTTCATTCTCTTTTATAGTACTTGAAACCATATTGTATAATAATACATGTTTTTTTTAATAGTGGATACATGGCACCAGAGTATGCAATGGAAGGGCTATTTTCAATAAAGTCTGATGTTTATAGCTTTGGAATTCTAATGCTTGAAATTGTTAGTGGAAAAAGGAATAGTGGCTTTTATCATCTAGAGCGTGCACAAAGTCTTCCATCATATGTACGTCTCTCTTCCTTATCTATACCTTTAGCCAAAATTAACTTTTTGCTTGTTATTGTAAACTAAAGAAAAAAAAAACACCAATAGGTATGGCGACTATGGAATGAAGGCAAAGGAGTGGAATTGATAGATCAGACCATAGTTGATACTTGTCCTATAAGTGAGGCTTTGAGATTGATCCATATTGCATTGTTATGTATTCAAGAAGATCCAAATGATAGACCTACCATGTCAAGGGTCCTTCTCATGCTTGCAAGCAAATCGATAAATCTTCCTCAGCCATTAGCCCCTCCATTTTCTGTAGGTAGGTTAATACTATCCGATCAATCTACAACTACTGGGACCGGAACGGGATTTGTCATATCTGATCAATCTTCAACAAGTGCTTCTGGCTAGTTAAGAGATTAATTGGAGCATGCTATTCAACAAGTGTTTCATTTTCGTGCAAATGTGTCAGGTTAGGAACAATAGCAAGTGTACAACCATACCTTCTATTTTTGTACTTATTCTTACCATCTGCATATATTGCATCCGCACCAGAATTACATTAAATTATTTTAGCATATATACGGATATACCAAATTATGGATAAAAAAAACGAAGGAATAGAAATCTATCATCAAAGGAGGACCTTGTCATGTGATAAGACTTCTGATGAGAAATACACCTAATTTTGCTAAATGGATTGATGTAAGTAGCCTCAATAGTGAGATTTAATTTATAAGCATTTGGATGTAGGAAGACTTTCATTTGAGATATTTTGGACCTATAACCCAACTTAGAATTCAGTTTCGGGGATGTGAATCTTATGATAAATCAAATGTTTGTAATCCATTTAAAATAAAATAAAGTTCTTCTACCTTGAACAAGTACCAAATCAAGGCAATTACATTGCCACCTACTTGGTAATAATGGTGGTTCGCGTGAAATGGTAAAACCCCTAAACTTTTAAGACTCAAGAACGCGGGCGCGACATACCAGAGACTAATGAACAAAATGTTCACGCACCAGATTAGGAGGAACGTACAAGTTTACGTTGATGACATGTTGGTAAAGAGCCTGCACAAGAATGACCACTTAGACGACCTCAAAGAGACATTCGACACCCTACGATCGTATAACATGAAGCTGAATTCAAGCAAGTGCGTGTTCAGAGTAACGGCAGGGAAATTTTTGGGCTTCATGGTATCCCAAAGAGGCATAGAGGTCAACCCGAAGAAGATACGGGCCATAATGGAGTTAGAGCCACCGAAGACGGTGAAAGAGATGCAAAGCTTGAATGGCAAAATTGCAACCTTAAACAGGTTTGTCTCTAAGGCGACGGACAAATGCCTACCATTTTTTCGCAATCTGAGAAAATCGTTCGAATGGACGGACGAGTTCCAGAAGGCATTTGAAGACTTGAAGAAATATCTCTCATCTCCACCATTGCTCAGCCCGTCCAAACCAGGAGAAGAACTCTACCTCTACTAGTAGTTTCGCAAGCAGTGATCAATGCGCCTTAGTAAGACAAGAAGAAGGATCTCAACGACCAGTCTATTTTATAAGTAAGGCATTCCGAGGGGCAGAAGAGAGGTACCCTCAAATGGAAAAGTTAGCCTATGCGCTAGTAACTGCAGCACAAAAGCTCAAGCCATACTTCCAAGCCCATACCATCGTAGTCGTGATGGACCAGCCACTGAAAAGAGCCATGAACAGCCCTGAGGCTGTCGGATGAATGGCTCTATGGGCAATAAAGCTAAGCGAATTTGATATATAGTACCACCCACGAACCGTGATAAAGGGGCAAGTTGTGGCAGACTTCATCGCTGAATATACTCAATCAGAAGGTAAAGGGGCATAAGTCTTCAGACAATAAAGCATCTACACAGACGGATCTTCAAACAGACAAGCCGGAGGTGCCAGTGTGGTAATCCGAACCCCAGAAGGATATAAAATCGAATGCATGATCCGACTGGATTTCACCGTGACCAATAACGAGGCCGAATATAAAGCCTTAGTGGCAGGGTTAGACCTCGCAATAGCAGCAGGTGCTGAAAACATGGACATACATTACGATTCCCATGTGATAACAATCCAGATTAATGGTGTCTACGAGTGAAAAAATGAAAGAATGAAGAAGTACCTAGAAGAAGTGAAGAATCGGATCGGCTGCCTTGAAGTCAAATTCGTTCAAATCCCAAGGGAGGAGAACGAATGTGTCGATCGTCTTGCAAAAGCAGCCTCTGTAGAATTTATGCTTGTCCCCGAACAAGTATTGTCGTTTGTCCAATTTTTCCCGCTTATTGATGATGGAACAAATGTGCAGGAAGTGAATTCTGAGAACAATTGGACTACGCCATTAACAGCATACCCGAGATCCAGCACTCTACCAGACGGCAAAGACGCTGCTAGGAAGTTGAAAATCCAAGCCTCACGATATGTGCTAATCAGAGATGTCTTATACAAGAGAGGATTCTCTCGTCCGTACCTGAGGTGTTTGGGCCACGACGAAGTAGACTACGTGATGAGAGAAGTCCATGAGGGTATCTGCGGAAACAACTCGGGGGCACAGTCCTTGGCGCATAAGTTGATTCGAGCAGGGTACTATTGGCTTATAATGTTGAAGGACGCACAAGCTTATGTCAAGACCTGCAACAAATGCCAAAGGTTCAGTAATTTCATAAGGCAACCGTCCGAGGAGCTGACCACCCTAACAGCCCTTTGGCCGTTCGCCCAATGGGGACTAGACATCATAGGGCCCTTCTCGACGGCAGTAAGACAGATAAAATTTCTAGTAGTTGGGATCGACTACTTCACTAAGTGGATGGAAGCAGAAGCCTTAGCTACTATCACGAAGAAGAACATCTGAAGTTTTGTATGGAGAAATATCATCTGCAGGTACGGGATACCTAGAATACTCGTCTCCAACAACGGAAAGCAATTTGACAATAGTGCATTTAGGGACTTCTGTTCGAAGCTAGGCATTAAGAATCACTACTCGTCACTAGCACACCCACAAGCCAATGGGAAGTCGAGGTCACAAACTGGTCCTTGCTCAAGATTATCAAGATCCGGCTCAATAGGGCAAAGGGCATCTGGCCTAACGAACTACCAAGCGTCCTATGGGCTTACCGTACCACAGCAAGAACACCCACTAGAGAAACGCTGTTTCGACTAGCTTACAGAAGTGATGTCGTCATCCTAGCAGAAATAGGGCTCACAAGCTATCGGGTGGGGAGCTACAACAAGAAAAAAAATGAAGAAGCCCTACGCCTTCAGCTAGACTTAGTGGACGAGGTCTGGGCAACAGCAGAACAGAGGTTGGCATAGTACCAGAATCTCATGGTAAAATAATACAACTCCAGTGTCAGGCATAGAGATTTTCAGGTTGGAGATCTTGTACTACGAAAGGTAATGGACGCTACTAAAGATCCTTCGCAGGGAAAGCTCGGCCCCAACTAGGAAGGACCCCACAAGATCGCATCATGGCAGAAGAAGGGGACCTACCACCTTGAAACTATGAACAGACGAAAGCTGCAGCACTCATAGAACACAGAGCACCTACGGAAATACTACCAGTAGAGATGATATGAAAAGCATCAACGTTCCTCAATTTCCCAGTTGTTTAGTTTTTAATATTACTAGTTTTTTACTTCAAACAATTCTTTCTACAAGTGCCTTTTTAAGCCCAATGGAGTAGGTACTTTTCTACAAACGCATGATTTTCTTTTTCAATTAATAAAAGGAATATTCAGAAACTACTATGTTTTTTCTACTTAAATTCAAAGTCCAAAAGTGAATGGATATACGTCCGTAAAATGGACGGATCATCCTAAGAGGATGAGAATTTCTAAGTCCAAAAGTGGACAGATATACGTCTGCGAAATGGACGAATCATCCTAAGAGTATGAGAATTTCTAAGTCCAAAAAAGGACGAATCCTCTAAAGTCCACAAGATGGACAGATCACCCAAGGGGATGAAAATTCTAAGTCCAAAAAAGGATGGATCCTCTAAGTCCACAAGATGGACGGATCACCCAAGGGGATGAAAATTCTAAGTCAAAAAGAGGACAGATCCTCTAAGTCCACAAGATGGACGGATCACCCAAGGGGATGAAAATTTTGAGTCCAAAAGAGGACGGCTCCTCTAAGTCCATAAGATGGATGAATCACCCAAAATTCTAAGTCCAAAAGAGGACGGCTCCTCTAAGTCCACAAGATGGACGGATCACCCAACGGGATGAAAATTCTAAGTCTAAAAGAGGACGGATCCTGTTAGTCAACAAGATGAACGGATCACCCAAGAGGATGAAAATTCTAAGTCCAAAAGTTTTACGTAAATAAATTAAAGACCTAAATTGGACGGATATAAATTATAGTCCACAAGATGGATGAATACAAACAAATATTCAATAAGAAAGACGGATTCATTAAACATATCATTATACTTGACGGACTCATAAAAAGCATGAAAATAGAGGAACAAATAAATAAATAAATAAAAAACCCCACGTAGGGAAGTGTCTACATGATCCCAAAATTATGACGGATGTTTGTAAATTGTTCTCCCAATATTCTCCAAAAAAAAAAAAAAAAAANATATATATATATATATATATGTAAGTATTTTAATTTTTTTTTTAAAGAATTATATAAGAAAGAAAAAACCTCATGTGGGAGATTATACAATTCTGCCATATGGCGCATTCTTAGAGTAATTTTTCATTTAACTTTCCACCTCACCTTCTTTACATATTTTGGATTATAATAAAATTATATTAGTAGGATATTAATATTTCCACTAAGTGTTTAACTTTCCATTATCAATTTGCATATGAGAAATTTAATACATATTATGATCAATAATTTTCCAATAATTAATAATTTAAATAAGTTATACCACAATTTTTTTTAATAAGATCTCTTGTAAATTTATTTAGGATTTTCTTAGCATCTCAATCAAATATCACAAAAGTTGTTTCATTAGTTGCATCAACAACTTCAATTTGAATCTTGTATTTGAAGTAGTTTGTAATTGTATAGTAGCTATAGTAAGATAAATATGTCCCTTTATATATACCTACTCATAGCTCTTTATTTCATCCCATGTAAAATACACACAGACTAAAAACAATGTTGAAAGCTCGAAATTGTGTGAAAACACAAGAACTGTTTAGACCCCCAAATTAAAACTTACGGCTCGATTGATTTTACTCTAACTTAAACTAAGTGCAGAGTAAAGTAAATGCAAACGAATAAACAATAAAACTACTCTAATCCATATTCATCAAATCACAGCAGTAAAATGAAAGTTAAAAGAGTAGAGAATGAGAATGCAAATACAAGATAACACGCCGATATGTTATCGAAGAGAAAACCGAAGTACTCAGCGAAAAACCTCTCTGCCACCCTCCAAGCAGTAAATCGATCCACTAGAGAATAAGTTGAAGTACACAAATAATAAAAGACCCTCTAAGCCTAGTCTACCCCATGTACTCGAGCCTTCCAAGCTACTGCTAACAACTGACTTTGCCAAGCCCTGTCTTCTCTAGCTTTCTAGAGCACGTAATTCAGTTCGATTGCATCCACCAAACAAATAACTTCTTCCAATACTTCCCAATAGCACCAAAACCTCACTTTACACTCAAGATGTGTGTGGTAAGTGTTTGGGCTATCAACCTCTCAAGAATTTGGAAATGGAGAGGTAGGAATTGAGGAAAACAACAATGGATTGTGTAGAGAATTGTGGGTATGACAATCTCTAACTTTCAAAAGTTTTGTAGCTAGGGTTTTCTCTCTAAAAGCACTCCCCAACATATGTGGGTAATGATGGTATATATAGTGTGGGTGAGGATGTAGTGGAGCAAATATGACAAAATAGCAAAACAGAATGTTTTGCGGGTATCTCACGAGAAGGCCTTACTCGTGAGACACTTGCGAAAACCAGCTGTCACCATCTGTCATGACTCTTTATATTCTAGTCATGTGCTAAGCACATGCTTCACTTCGCGGGAAGGCTTCTTGCGAGTTACTCACGAAAACTTCTTTGGTCTTCAATTTGCCTTGAGTCTTCATATTCTCTCTCACACACACAACTCTTACAAAAAAATCCCACATAAAATACAGGGTGCATAAAATTGAATATAATTACAATCAAATTTGGCACAGAATTAAAACCAACACAAAATAGTTGTAAATCATAACTTTACAAATGTCATTTACCTTCAATTTTTCAATGACACATACCGATCTCTAACATTGTTGTTTATCTAATCCTAACCCGTATGAATTGGCTACAACCAAGGAAGAAGGGTTTGCATTTTTTATTGAGTGTCAACGGCAATTACGATTTTGATGTTAAGGTTGAACGTTGTGGATTTGTGGGTTTTATAAATGATGTGATTGATCGTAGGTGTTTGTAATGTGTATTTTGTTTTAGAATTAAGGAGAAAGAGAAAAATGCATTCTATATCAACTTTTATTCTATATTATTCCTCCAAAAAAAAATTTTCTCGTTACTTCAATTGAATAATTATAATGGATATGTGTGTATGTGCAATTTATAATTGTTTCCTTTTATGATAAACTCATTACTAATAAATTTCTATAACAATTATGCTATAATACATATACAACATTATCCAAAACCATCTTATATAAAACATTACAACATTATTTATGCATTGCACGGGTAACTTACCAATATAAATAAAGAGTTATACCAAGTATAACTTGCTCCTAACCCGTTATCTCTCTTGCATTAAGGTGAATTTAATGCTTCCTTAAATGATATTTTAAGGAAACATCACTGAATGCATTATTTTTCAAATAAAAAGGTACAAGAATCCAAACCATTTTCCTTGATTTAAACTAGCTTATAACTCATCCATTCACATCGATGCATTTAAAATTAAACATATTTTTTATCATCAAAATATAAATTATTAGTCAAATTATTATAATAATAAAAAAAGTAAGCGTAATTAGTCACATTGTGGGCGCAAGGGAGTACACCTCAACCTTAGAGTGGACTGTGGCGAAGGGTGAAAAATGGAATTGCCACCTAGATTAGGTCTAGGAACCATATTGGGCCATTTGAGCCACCCACTTACGTACATAGGTTTGCATACTAGATTATAGGTCCAAAATTTGGGTACGGCTTGGGAATGTGTTAGGCACCTAAGACCTTCTGACTTATGAGCCAACCTCCATTATGTGTTACTATACCATATTTAAATAAAGAATTTACTAAAATAGTCATAATCCCTAACCTAAACATACATCATGCACTTAAATGAAATAACACACACATGTTAAAGATCACATCACAATATAAAAGGAAACAAATAAAACACAATCAAACAAATATATTAAAAAAGGAAAAGATAACAAATAAACAAGCACAAAAGGAAAAATATCATAAATAAACAAAAAATGGCAGAAAGACTCAAACAAGCATGGATAATTGAACACAATTAACTAACCTAAACATAATCAAAGAACATGTGAAAAATGATTAAAACAATAAAAACAATATTTTTGTCAAATATGAATTCGGGGTGCATATGCATACTCAACTATGTGTACGCATTGTCGAAACCATGCACACGCATACTCAATAATGCGTATGCATCCTTTAGCACAGAAACAATAAATCACATTTTTATAGATTTAATGAAACAAAGATATAGCATGTGAGATCAAATAAGCATGTTAGAAACCATAAACACTAAACTAACATGAAGCAAATAAAACAAACATCAATATAAACAAATAAACATGAAACAAATCAAATAAGTATACTAAATTAACATAAAATAAATAAACATGTTAAACTTTACTAAGAACCAAAATAATAAAACAAGAACAACAAAAACAAATTATAATTATAATTAGCCCAAAATCATATTAACACATATCAAAAGAATTAAGATCAACAAATAAGTCAAATAAAACAAATATAAAAACTATGTTAAGAAACTCATGCAAATCCTATTAAACAAAGAAAGACTTCATGGGAAGAACACTTAACTTATGATTATGAGTTTGAGATTATTTAACTGACCGCTCAGTGCTTACAACACAAAGATTAGATTGAGGGAACAAGAATAATTAAAGAACATAACAATAGTTAGTAATCACAACTCAAGAACAAAAGATTTTGAAAAGGTTTTGAGAAATCCAATTAAGAATAATTTTCTACCTTAGTTTTGTGCTAGAAATTTTTTTTTGAATCTCTAGAAAAAAAGTGCTAGCTGCTGCCCTAGGGTTTTGAAGAGAGAAAATAGGGTTTAGAAAGCAAAGAGACACTCTTTCTAGCTAGATTTTTAATTAGATATATAAGGTGAGTATTTATAAGTTAAATTAGGGTTTTCGGGGCTTTTTATGGTCTTTAAACGTTCCCAAAGGTCTTAGGGCTGGCCCACATCAAAGAATAATGTTTTGGGCCATTAAAAATGAAGTTCCACTGCCCAAAAAACGAGTGTGCATATGGATCTTTCGAGTGTGCACACACACACACTTGATTCATGCATACACACACATGATTCATGTGTACGCATACCCTAATTCCTAACAGTTTTGATGACCCGAATTTAAATAGTCATAACTCAATCAATATAAATCCAAATTAGGCAAAATTTGTGTTCAATTTAAAGCTCAGGATGTCTAGTTTCCAATGAAACAGATCTTACTCAAAATTTTGTTGTGGATCAAACGTTATGATAAAAAAAACGTGAGCAAAGGTTATTTTTCAACATCGTTTTCAAAGCGATTTGAGCAATTTTGAATTGTGATTACTTCCAAACTATCTTGAATTCTTTAATTAGCCTTGGTTGACATATTTCAAGCTCATCTTTGGGGCCAGGGACCAAAATTTATAAACGGGTACAAAATGAAGTGTCTACACACATGTTAAAATTCTAACCTAACTTTAATATTACTTATGATCATTTTTTTCTAATTTTTAATAAGATAGAACATGCAATGGTCTTTGTTTTGTGTTAATTTTTATTGAGTATACGTGATTTTTAAAAAAATTTATAGTTCATTAATATTAAACTCTTCGTATTTTGCACTCATTAACTCACTTGACACAAAAATTAAAAAACTTAAGTTAACACATGACATAAAATTAGCCCTCAATTGAATTTGAATTTGGAATCTAATTGAATCTTCTCTAAACTTTGATTTTAATAATATATATAGATTCTCATGAAATAGGGGTATTTGATAGGCCGCAAATTGAATGACTCATTGTGATTAAACCAATTAATTAATAAGCCAAGTTATTAATTAATCAATTGAACATGCAAATACGTGAAAGTACAAACAAATCACCAAATAACTAAATATGCAGCGGAAATTAAATGACACGGTGATTTGTTTACGAATGGAGAAAACTCTTATGGCAAAAACCCCCATCGGATGATTTTCAGGTCACCACTCCCGAAACTCCACTATTATCAAATCAAACGGCTACAAGTAAAGGAATCTCAAGTACCTTACCAACCTATATTTGAACCCTTACCCCAATACCCAATTGAACTTGATCTGTAGTGACAGTTCCCCCTTTTGATGCACGGCTCTCAAGTACGTGACTAACCAATGCGCGGATCCCAATACGCAACTTCAAACACCAACTTAGAAGGAGAGGTTGGCTGCAAAGTTCTTCAACTTATCCTACACGATGAAGAGGTTGGTCACAAAACCCTTTGGTGCAAATACACAGCAACTTCTTCAGAGAATATGAACTAGGTCAAGAACTTTGTTTTTGATCACAAATTGCTTGAACAGAGTTTGCTCAATACTTGTGCAACTTGTGTACTATTTGACGGCTCTTAAAATAATCCTTTTATATGTCTAGGATTAGGAGAAAAGAAGGCCCAAAGACACATTCATGGATCCCAAGAAATCATATCAGAAAATCTGATTTTATAAATCTCGACAGATAGCAGGTGTCGAGGAGCTATCGAAAAGGTGTCAAGTTTTAATGATTTTGCACTTTAGCTTGTTTTTCTTGGACAGACTTGATGACTTCAACACTTGATCTTGAAACCTTGTTTCTTGAAGTATTAAAAACACCTATAACTATCCAATTACAAGTAGAGTGCGTTTTGTCAAAGGATTAGCCAATTTACATAAATAAGTGACATATGTTCTTAACAAGTAAAAACACATATGTCCTAACAATCTCCCCCTTTGACAATCCGTGACAAAACCACAACAAACAAATGAACATATGAGACAAGTCATAAATCACTCAACTCATACTCACTTGTTGAATACAATAAAATCTATCCTATCACAAACCCTTGAAAAACTTTGCAAGAAAAGAGGTTATGGCAAATAGACTTTGACAACCTGTATTTTTAAAACACTTTAAACAAAACTCATCAAGGCATCTTGTGTGAAACAAAAATAATAGATTGCATACAAGTAATAAGAAACATATGTATAAAGAAAGAAAAGAAACAACACATGTAAAGGTAAGTGAAAGAAACATACATCAGCATATAAAGAAGATAAGCACAATGTATGTAAACATGATCACAAGACCTCATATACAAGAACAATGTATCTAAAAAGAATAGAAAAGAAAAGATACATCAAAACCTCACTACATTGCTCAAATATCAACACTCCTCCTAACAAAAATGTCATATACTAACTCTCCCCCTAAGATGACTACTCTCATAACCCAAAACTACTTCCCCTTTTTGTCACGAGTGACAAAGGATAGAGTGTCATATAGATATCTCATCAGTAGAGCTAGCATCTCCATCATCATACGAAGCGTCATCGTCATCACCATTATCATCATCATCCTCAGAGTCAGAAGCTGCTGGAGGAAGTGGTGAAGGAGTAGCCTCAGAAGCAAAACCACCCATGGTCGCCTGCCGTTGTACAATACGACCAACACGAACATTCACCTGATACAACTCAGTGGAGAGTGTATCGAGGCAAGCATCCATGCGTTGCAGCTGCGTCATGATATCTCCAAGAGATACATCGCCCATAGAGGAAGAAGAAGCAGATGTAGATGGAGCAGATCTGGATGGAGCTAAACGGGAGGAAGGAGTGGAATCCGGCTGTCTCGACCTAAACTGAGCCCCACTACATTTTACGGTAGTGGCATCTATGGTACAAATGTGTATGAAGTGGTCGGACACAGGAAAAGGGATAGAAAAATGGCGTAAGATCCTCGTGATAGCAGAATGAAAGATGATCTTATCACAGGACGTCGAATCTAAATGAACATCTATGATAGAAAGAATAGAATAAGAAGGAAAATCTATAGTTAGATGCTCAAGAAGAGATAACAAAAATCGAGCACGAGGCTCTGTGATGGAGTTGTAGTGAGAGAGTGGATGGAGTACAAAAGTCATCACCATGTTGAGGAATCTAGGACCTTTAGCAAAAGGTCTACATGATATATACTGATATTCACCCCAATCAGCGGGGCACTCACAAAAAGTAGAGATGAGCTCATCTTTGGACACAGTCCTCAGACGCTCACAAGAAGGATAGTCAGGAAACTCTATCCTAGGAACTCTAAGCACATCCGCAACTAGCTGCGGTGTGATAGGAATGCGCGTATCTCGAACGCAAATGAAAAAGAGAGGTATTGAATGATCGATCCCATGCGTGTTGGAGTAAAACTTCTGAATGAGCACGAGAGGACATGTGACCAAGACGTCACACAGTGACTTCCATCCCCTACTGTGAATGACAAAAGGAAGATCAGTGTCGATGAAGTCCGCCAAAATGACTTGGCGTTCCGAATGAGCACCTTGTCTAGAAAAGTTCTCCAAAAATTTCTTGTGAGCATCACCATCATGGAACCGAAGATTAAGAGGAGTAGAATCAGAAGATGAAGAAGCTCCAGAACGCAGAGGGTTTCGAGCCGGAGTGGATTTACGCTTAGGTGCCATAGACACTACTAACGTAAATAGAATGAGAAAGAGATAGAGAAGGAGACAATCAGAAAAGTTCCAAAACAGTTCACATATATAAAATATATTGAACAATGAGTACGTATGCATGGGGAATGCATGAACATGTGACATGCAAAGTAAAAAGCATCATGGGCTCAGCCTAATCCAATCCTACTAGCACACAAACATAGAACACACATCTAAATGCATGTAAATACCATTCTAATGCACATGAAATGCAATGTATGACATTTTTGGAACACATTTAGGTGAAAACCCAACCCAAAATTTCAAGAAAAACCCCAAAAATTTTCAAAAACCCCAAAACCTAAGATTCAAAACATGAAATGCATGAATAATGAGGGAAAAAGAGATCATACCAAGTAATTTGAAGCAAGGAAGGGCCAAAAATCACGTGGGTTGAAGGTTTTGAGTGAGAAAAAAGGAGTTTGGGAGATGAACAGCCGCAGATAGATCGAGAGAGATCGAGAAAATGATAACCGAATTGCGACAGAAGCTTATATAGGAGCTTCAATAATTCTCGACAACTAAGGTGTCAAGACAGCTGTCGAGGTAGTTGTCTAGAAAATGAACGTCAACAGCTTCAGGTGTCGAGAAGGTATCGAGGAATAAACACCAAAACTAAGAACAAAAACTCGATCGATCGACAAGGTATCGAGAAGGTATCGAGGATACAGGAACTTTCTCGATCGATCTACCAGGTGTCGAAGATGTGTTGAGATTATGATAAGAAAAAGGTTTGAAAAGCTCGACAGATAACAAGGTATCGAGAAGGTGTCGAG
>NW_027069626.1:101719-118242 GCF_002906115.3 Quercus suber | reverse complement strand
AAAAAAAAAAAAAAAAAAAAAGTGTATATATACAAACTCTTTCAGGATATAAAGTCCGAAAATAAAAATAAAATAAAATAACCAAAATTCAAAAAAATAAAATAAAATAAAAACCACATCAACAACCAAATTTATCTCCCTAATATCCAAAACACAAAAAGCATATCTCAAAATTTTATAAATCAAAGAGAAATAAATAAATAAATAAAGACTTCCAGGACCCAAAACCCAACAAAATCTTGATAAAAGAAAAAAATCCACAACAAAGTCATAACTTTTAATTTGTAATATCCAAAAAGATAAACGTATATAAATTTATAAAAAAATAAAAATAAATAAATTCAAGACATACCTCTGGCAATATCAAAGTTTGATAGGCTGCAATAGTGGATTATGATTGATCTTGCTAATTCCTAAATATTATAACATGGCTCTACTTAATGATTAAACTATAAAACACACATGAAAAATATTAAGTTACTAATTATTCAGGTAAACCAGTATGCACTTAGTAACAAAAAAAAGAGTATGTTGATGTTGTTATGTAGAAACAATCCAAAAATAAAAGTGTAGCATTAATTGCACAAAAAAAATTATCAGCTTGTCAGATAAGTACATAACACTTCAAACAACTCAAAATTGTACCTTCTTGCCAAACTATTATCTAGAAAATGGCACTAATACATCATATATATATATATAGCCAAAATTTAGAGAAAATTCAATTAGATTTTAATTGAATTTTAAATTGTGTGCTATGTGTTCCATTTAATTTTGTGCTAAGTGAATTATTGAGTGTAAAAATCGAAGAGTTCAAATCTAATTAGATTATAAATAAGATTTCAGTTGGAGTCTAATTTTTCATCACATGTTCATTTAAATTTTTAATTTTTAGGTACAAAAACCGAAGAATCTAAAACCAATTAAATTTTAAATCACACACACACACACACAGATATATATATATATATATATATATCTAATACCATTTAATCTAATCTAAAAACAATTTATAATCTAAACCATATAATTGTGATTTTTAAAAATTGTACCCGTGTATATGCATGGGTTACACACTAGCTAATAATTAAAGCTAACAAAAGCTACAGTAATTGAGGCCATTTTAAGTGTGTATGTATTGTAATTTGTAAGTATTTAAAGAATTTTATTCTCTCTACTTTTAGTTGCCACCTTAGTCACTCGTTTTAATTTTACCAAAAATGAATCTAATAATATGTAAATAAACATAAATTAATTTGAATACGATAGCAGGGTAACATTACATCGCTAACGCTTAACTTGGAATCTTTTCAGCTATAAGCATACAATTGCTAACATAAATAAGATGTGACAATCAAATCAACAATAAGAAAAGAATTTGTAAGCAAAACATAGAATGAATAGACGGGAGAGATACAAAAGGGGCAATAAGAAATTTAAATAAAAATTTGAAACAATAGAGGAATGGTTGTAGGAAGAATAAGGTTAGAGTGGGATATAATGGAGGGAGAAGCAGAGTTTACAATGAGAAGAGAAAAGGTTAAAAAATAATGTAATGCTAGAATTTAAGAGATCATGAAGGTAAAAATTGATTAAAAAACTATAGAGATTTTTTTTTTTTTAAAGGGAATATAGAGATATAAGTTGAGAAGTCATAAATTGCCAAAAAATATATGGTTTTATTATGATTGATAAGTTACAATGAGGTTAGACGATATGTAAAGTCATGGTGTACTATTGAATATATTAATATTGTAAAAAAAAATATAAAAAAATAGTGGCGTGGTTGATGATGTGGTTTAACATGAGCATAACAAAATTAAATTCTACACTTTTATTTTTTTTATATTACTGCTATATAGATATAGATATAGATTATATGATATTTTAGTTGTAGTGCACAGACGAAACATCTTGAATTTAGTTCCTGTTCATGTATTTCTATTTTCTATTCTAACTTGTTACATACTTTTTATGTTATCTAAATTGACAGTTGCAGCTGCTCTCAATTTGAACTTATTGAAGAAATATTTAAAGAGATCTCAAGTGCTCAATTAAATCACATGAAATTATCTGTTGTAAAATATCCTGTTGGAATAGATACTTGTGTAAATGACATCATTAATCGGTGTTTAGATATTAAATCAAATGATGTCCGCATTGTAGGGATCTTTGGCCTTCCCGGAGTGGGTAAGACAACAATTGCAAAAGTTATTTTTAACACAATTCATTATTCTTTTGATGGAAGCAGCTTTCTAGATAATGTTAGTGAAAAATCAAGGACAAATGATGGTGTAATTCAATTACAAGAGACACTTTGTTATGAGATCTTAGGGTATCAAAGTTTGAAGGTGGGGAGTATATCTAAAGGAATCAATGTGACAATTGAAAGGCTTCATTGTAAAAGGATTCTTATAGTTCTTGATAATGTTGAAAAACTAGATGAGATAGAATTTTTTCTTGAGAATTATGATCGGTTCACTTCTGGAAGTAGAATCATTATAACCACAAGAGACAAACACTTGCTTGATACTCTTACAAAAAATATTCATGTAATGTACTACAAGGTGAAGGAGTTAAATAAACATGAAGCTCGTAAACTCTTTTGTCAAGAGGCTTTTGGAAGAAACAATTTCGAGGAAGATTATTCAGAATTGGTCAACCAATTTATAGATTATGCTAAAGGTCTTCCATTAGTTCTAAAAATAATTGGTGCAGATTTGTATGGAAGAACTAAACATGAATGGAATAGTGCGTTAGACAAATTCAAAAGAATTCCCAAGGGAGACATTCAAAAAATACTCAAAATAAGCTATGATGGATTGGACCAAACTCAACAAGAAATTTTTCTTGATATTGCTTGTTTTCTTAAAGGATTCTGCAAAGATAAAGTTGTAGATATACTAAGAAGCATCAATAACCATGATCCATATTATGATATTGAAAGACTTATTGATAAGTGTCTTATAATTGTTACTGAAAATAACAATTTATCGATGCATGACTTGATTCAACAAATGGGTTGGGAAATTGTTCGACAAGAATCACCAGAAGTGATCGAGAAGCGTAGTAGGCTATTGTGTTATGAGGATGCTCCTGAAATACTAACTGAAAATATGGTATGAGTTATTTTGATTTTTTTTTTTTTTTCACAAGGGGATTTAGTCATTTTTATTCCTTTTATTTTTTTAATGTTTAGGAAAATAAAATTTTATGGCTTTAGTTTAAAGTTTAACAATCTATTATTTTTTGGTGAATTATTTTTACATTGTGGTTTACTTAATGTTTTGTTCAATTAGGGGTCAAATGAAGTTCGAGGCGTAATAGTTTGCTTGCCTAAACCAAAAAACATGAAGTTGAATCTTGAAAAGATGAAGAACCTCAAATATTTGAAAGTTTGCAATGTGATTTGTGAAGACCTTAAATTTCTTCCCAATGGGTTGAGGTTACTTGATTGGAATGAATTTCCTTTATCTTCCTTACCATCTGCCTTTGAACCTAAAAACCTTGTTTTACTCAATATGCAACAAAGCCACATAAAATTGGATGAGCATTTCGAGGTATGATCATTATTATTTATAAATTCTTATTAAGCTTTTGTTAATGAGTGCTCCTAGGGAACAAGTTAAGGTGCATTTTTTTTTGTGGTTAAAACTAAACCATGCATTTAATACTAAATTAAATAATACTTTTATACATTTTCAATGAACAAAACCAATTTGTGCACTTAAAAAAAGAGTAATGTTACATGCACTACAAGTTTTACTATATTGAGTGTACAAATTGATCAAATTGATGTGTTACCAATCATAAAGAGATAGTTCAAATATTTATTTATGAGTTAGTTGAAGCCCAATATTTGCATTCATTATCACTTTAATTTGTAAATTTTATATTGTAATATTTGTAGTATTTTTGGCAATTTTTTTAAAATGTTTACAATAATTCGTAATTGAACATGTAGTATTACTTAATCTATCCTCTTTGCCTATTATATTATTTTTTTTCTTTTTACTAATAAATTTCAAAAAAATATTTCTTCTTTCTACAGAGGTGTCGATTTGGAACATTGATATATATGAATTTGTCGTATTGTAAAAATATTACAAAGGTACCCGACTTATCACTGATTGCCCCAAACATAAAGGAATTGGAACTTTATGCTTGCATAAATTTAGTTGAGGTTCATCAGTCTGTTGGACTTCTTGAAGAGCTTAAATTCTTGTCTTTCTCCGAATGCAAAAATCTTAGAATTATACCAAGAAACCTCAAGTTGAAATCTCTAAAAATATTTTATTTCTTGGGCTATGAAAGTCTTGAGCAAGGAACAGAAGCGTTGTTTTCATCCATAGGATATCTCATTGGTCTTCATCAGTTAAGTATAAGTTTAAAAAACGTGAAAGAGGTTCCAAGTAGTATCTCTAATTTAAAAAATCTTAGCTTACTCTATATGGAAGATTGTGACAATTTCCCAAAAGCCATGGATACTCCTGATTGTTTCCCCAGATTGGAAACTTTAGGTATCCGTTACAGCAACATTACTACCTTCCCTGAAATGAATATCGGATTTCAGAAATTAAAAATTCTTTACTTTCAAAACTGCTGGAACCTTCAAGAAATTCCAATGCCTCCACCACATCTAGAAGGTTTACATATAGAAGGGTGTGGTTCCTTAGATTCCCAATCAAGAAGAAGATTATTGAGTCAGGTCTCTCCCTTTCTCATAGAAAGAAACAATTTTGTTTAATTTTCCCAAATATAAAATATCCAAATTTGCTAAATTGAAGTTTCTTAAATTTGTATCAGTTTGGAGAAATGTTTGGGCTTCCACAATATATGGTATGTTCAAGGAGATCATTGCATCAGGACTCTGTTTCTAAAAAATGCTGCGATACGTCTCAAATGTGTTCTGCACCTGACCTTGTTAATGATGGATATGGATTTCAGTTTGACCTTGTCCTTCCAGGAACTAAGATTCCAAAGTGGTTCAACCATCAAAGTGTTGGAAGCTCCATATCATTCTCGGTTAGTTGGGAATCTCTAGGATTTGCTTCCTGTGTTGCTTTAAAAGTAGAACTGAAGGATATTGTGGCAAATCAATATGAAACTTTTATTTGTTCTGTCTACATTTTCTTCAATGGTTATACAAGAAGGTTCTATTCAAGTGAATTTTTTTTAGATTCATTATCTTTTATGTGGTTTCACCATAGAAGCAATAGCTCAATTGATGGCATAGTTTTAAAGGATTGCAACAACATTAAGCTTCTATTTGAAGTTTCAGATTATGATCCAAAAATGGCAAAAATTACAATAGAAAGGTGTGGGGCCCATGTAGCATGCATTTGTCCTTCTTGGAATCCTGATGTAGATAAGATGGCTTGCATAAGAATTCATGAAAGTTTAAGAGTGTCCTTTGATGAAAACTTAAAAATGTTTTTACATAGAGTCGCTAATCAAAACCTCATCAGATTCTCAAAAACCCATTGCCCTCTTTGTGAAATAACAGAAGATTCCCTTTTACATCTATTTCAATGTTGTCCCTATGCCAAAGGAGTGTGGTATGGTGGTAGATGGGGTTTTCGTGTCGAAATGATCCAAGCTCAAACTGTAATGGAATTTGTTGAATGTATAATTGACCCCCCAAGTGAGTTACTTGCCAAAAGAATCACCAAAGATGAGTTCACGCTATGTGCAGTAGTGGCAATGAAAATCCTTTGGATGGCACGAGAGGAAGCTTTGGTTTTAAACACTAAACCCACCATAAACCAATTAGTCGATCGTCTCAACAAACAATATGACTTTTACTTGAGACCACTCACCAAAGGGCAAAACAGGGGAAGTGCTTGGACCAAACCACTTTATCAATTGATAAAGCTTAATTTTGATGCGTCATGTGATCAAAACAATGTAGGCTTGGCTGTGGTTCTCAAAGATCAAGACGGGAATGGGAGAGCTATCAGACGTGCCATAAACATCAACAGCAAGATGGAAATGCCGTTGGCCAAAGGGGAGCGCAAATTGTGGTAGAGGGTACAAAGGTAAGCATTCCATGAATTTGATAAAATGTTTCTATGGGCTGAATGAATGAACTCACCTCTTTCTTTTCTAGAGAGGAGTTTCAGTATATATATATATATATATATCTACAACTATAACATATGGTAAAGATTAAACAATTGGATTGCTATTTCTCTTTCTTTTTTGTAGTCTATGAATCTCCTCTAGAGATACTCTTTATTTTGTTAGCTTGTTGTAGAGTATTTATCTTTTAGATTGTTCTATTTGAATTGCAGAAAACTTCATTGTAAATCTAGCTTGCAAGCCAAATTCTACTTTGGCTTTGGCTTCTTCTTCATTCGGAAATCTGGTTAGATCAAGAACATTTAATGCTTTTTCATAGGAAGTACATTCTCTCATTGCTTCTTTACCAAGCCAAATTATGTTAGCTTCATATCATGTGCTGTCAGGTGCCTATTTTGTAAGTGCAGATTTTTTTGTGGGTGAGTCCATTTTGTCACAAGCAGAAGATTCATGAACCAGGGTGTGATTAGCCATTAAGCACATTGTAGAATATGCCAAATGTCAGATTAACAGCTAGAGGCGAACCTTCTAGAATTGTCACTATCTAGTGTGACTGCTTCAGTGACATGCATGATCAGCCATCCTGCACTTCATCTCTAATACTTTGAGTTTAAAATATGTCTGAGTAAGAAGATTTTGAGTATAAAAGCAACAAATGTTCTCTCATTTCATCTATTAAAAATTACATGCTGTGGTTTTCTCAGTTTAGTTTTCAATTCATTTCTTTTTACATAATGTCTACGATTTCAACCAACATCAGTGGATAGTGGTTAGCTTAAAAAAATATTGTTGCTTTAAGTCATTCTTAAGTATAACCAAGCTGCTTGTCTTGTGATGTTACTCTCAAAGTAAGGGGTTGCACCTTGTTGGTGGTAGAGGAGATGTGATTGGTCAAATTTATAATTCTCATGACGATGTTTCAATCTTGAATTCTTTTTCATCATAAATGCATACATATGTGAAATTTAGCATTCATAAATTATTGAGTTACATATTGATTTCTTTTATTCTTTTCCTCTTCTGTTACACCATCCGCAGTGATTATTCTTTGGCTTTGCCTTTTGTGGAGACCCCTTAGAAGATTGGTTTTTAGTGTCACTAGAAAGGTTCCTAAGTCCTTACATGCAACCCACGTAGTTGAGTCAATTTGTTTTCATTTACTTTCTGCTCAGCTACATATGCCATTTTCAACAATCTTTACCTATATGAGGACTGTGTTATCATCTTTATGAGTTACAATGAGTAAATGGGAAATACGCTGAATTTTAAATGCTTTTATTTTCTTGTAATGCAATACATCATTGTAGAATGTATTTAATTTTTTGGGCATTTTTATTTTGCAATAGTAGAAATGGACCCCATTAACCACATTATCTAATATACAAAATCACATAGAAAATGCTTATGTGTTGTGAAATATATTAGATAACCAAATAGAAGGACTATATTTCAAGAAGCTAATTTGGGTTTCGAAAATCTGATTCAGTGCTTTGCATAATCGAAAATGACCAAAGTTGATGGAAAATATTTAACAAGGACAAAAGCTGATAAGGTAAATTGTTAACTTTATATCTTGAAGTTTTTATTTGTGTGGAGCAGCTTTATGCTTAAGAAACATGCAAACTTGTTTGCAGAAAACATAACTAGTGAGTGAAAAGGCAAAGACAAAGCTGCAATTTCAATTCAAGTATCTGATTGCCCTCACTCCAACTTCTCAATATTGGATTAGACCTTTGAGGTATGCTCATGAGTATAGTATGTTACTCTGCTTGGGATATTCCTAAATTAAACAAATGGAAATCTACAATTGTAATTTGCCTTCTTGCAATTTGAACTAAAACTTATTTTGAGCTTTAGGTTGTAGAATAGTCACCTTACACAAGTTAATACACATGTCAAATTTTGTGTCAATCGGATATTATTTACTATATGATCTATAAGCTTATATTTTATGCATAATTTTAAATTACAAAAACTTGTAATTTAAATAATTTGTTGATCACATAGCTATTGATCTTTAATTTTCTAGATATTTTGCAAGAATGGAGGATATAAGAATAAGATGTAATCCAATGGTGAATTTCTAAATATTCACCTCCAATAAAAAGATATTGAGTAAGGCTACAACCAATTTTGTAGCTAAACATTGTCCTTGTCTACAAGTTGGCTTGTAAGTGGCCTGGATAACTATATGCAGCTTGGTCATGAGATTATTAGTGCCTAGGCTAGGGCATGAATATCTTAGTAGAAGCCAAGGCACCAAAATTTAAGACATTAACTTCTTTATATCTACAGTAAAATATTTTTATAAAATGTTGATGATACATTCTTAAAGTACTCTCTTCTTGGTTAGCTGCCCTATTGAGGCCAATTTTATGCACATTGCTTGTCTTTCTAACGAATAAACTTTTTTTTTCTTGTTTTTCTTTATAATATAACTTGAGGTTTTTTTTTAGGGGGACAATAACTTCTTTATTTGAAGGAAAATATATGCATATTTTAAATAAGGTATGTCTAAAGCTATTAAGAAGCTATCGAGATTGCTTAAAAATAAATTTTCAAAGAAGAGAAAAACACAGATATGAATGCAATCAAGCATGCTACTCAACCAAAGATCTACAGAACATTTTAAGCTCTCAAAAACATCTATCAACAAGAAAAATGTTAAGCACATAGATCCCAAAACACACACACATACTAAACAAGTCTAACCAATTTTATATTTCAAAAACAAGTTAAGACAGTTTAGTGAGCATACATTAACACACGTATTTCTTGTGATGACCAAATCACATTGTACCTGCACATGTATTAAAAGTAGCAAAGAATATTGCGTGTTGTGCTTGAAAAACATCGCAAGATTGCATAAGTGTCTACATGTTATGACAATTTGAGATATGAAAAAATCACTTTAACTCACACACAATCATAACTGTATGATGGGGACTATCACCTTTAAGATACATCCTATAACTCCCACTTCTCCTAGAGCATTTTGTTCTTTTTGCTTTTATTTTTCTTTGCATATTTTTCTTTTAAGCAAACCATGCATGGGCATATAAGAGGGAGAAAAGAAATACCCAATGATGTTAAGCATTTGACATTCCAGTTTTGCTATGTCGAAGCATACAAATGTCATTTCATGATTGGTGGGCAATAGTGGTGAGATGGTTATTTATGCCTTTCTCTTAAAATTTGCTAGTACTTCCTGTCAAAAAAAGTGATACGAGTGTTAAGTACAAGAGATTACTTAATATTACTCATCACAAACAGGAGCCAAAAAGCTCACTTGCTTTGTTGTGCATAGAGATACTCATCTAAGCTACAAAAGATACAAAGTTTAGAAAATTTTGTTTCAATAGCCATCCAAGGTGCACAAGTACCAATGTACACATACACACACTATTTTTTTATTTTTCAATTTTCCAAATTTTTTTCATATAAAAAAAACAAAATAATGCAAAACTAAAAAGAAAACAACCAAAAGCATACTGAACAAAACAAAGCAATGCATAAAATTAGAAGCAAATGCATGAGGAAGGAGGAGGAGAAGAAGAGATCAATCCATAGAGATGACACCAATGTTTTGGCGAAGGAATTCAAATCGTTTTCTGTCAAGAGATTTGGTAAACAAATCAGCCTTCTGATCATCAGTGTGAATAAACTCAAGACTAAGAGTATCATCTTCAACAAGCTCCATAATGAAATAATGTCGAATCTCTACGTGTTTAGTTTGAGAATGTTGAATCAGATTCATAAAGATGTTGATGGCACTGGTATTGTCACAGTAGATGGTAAGATGCTCTTGACAAATACCGTAATCATGGAGGAGTTTTTGCATCCATAGAAGTTGGGTGGAACAGTTACTAGCAGCGATGTACTCAGCTTCTGCAATGGATAATAAGATGAAATTATGCTTTTTGCTCATCTAAGAGAAAGATTATTTCCTACATAGAAGCAACCCCCAGATGTACTTTTTCTATCATCAACATTCCCAGCCTAATCAGCATCAGAATACCCAGCTAAGACATCATTGTGTCTGTGCTGTACCACACACCAAAGTCGGCAATAGTTTTGACATACTTTATGATTCTTTTCAAAGCAATCATATGAGACTCTTTGGGATTAGCCTAATATCTAGCACACACTCCCACACTGTAACTAATGTCAGGTCTGTTGGAAAATCTGGTTTTGTATCTTATACAAAACACACAGCGAAAGCAACAACCACGGATCTACTTCAATCATGGAAGATAACATGTAACCATGAATTCTAGAATAAAGAACAGAAAGTGTACCTTGATACAGTGAATTTCAAAACATGACTTGAGAATACCTTCAATCTTCATCTCAATTCTACATGGTGCCTAAGATGTGTGGTCTCTAAATCAGTCCTTTGTACATAAACTCTCAAAGAAAAAAACTTTTTTTTCTCCTTGTGGAGAAAAACTTATTTCTTTTCTTTTCATCATTCGTACTTTTTAAACTATTCTAGTAGTTTCTTTATTTAATAATTCTTATTAAATATGACTGATTATCTAATTGGGTTAGCCTTTTGGGCTTATCCAATTGGGCTTTAGTTTGTGGCTTGAGATGGGACCAAAGGGAACAAATAAGACTCTAGCTCCAATAGGCCTTGGGCTTTTCTATCAACTCTTGACAAGTCCAAAGTTACCATTAATTATATTCAATACCACTATAAGAATATAATTGCACTCTAGACCTTATAAATAAATTATATCCCAAGACTTTATTATACATACAACCCCTTCATAAAAATATTTGTAGTAATACAAAGTCATAAAATAGACTGTCACTTTGAAAATTACTACATCTTAATCCTTGAGTACCCGGTTTAATCATTTATGTTATTTATCATATATTTATGGGTAATGAGGGTTTATATAGTATGGGTGAAGGGTAAGAAAGTCACACTTAAAAATCCTCCAGGCAGAATGTTTCGCAACTACCTCACAGGAAGGCCTTACTCACAAGACACTCGCAAAACTGACAGCCTGGCACGACTCTTCAGCTTCCAGTCATGTTCTTCTCACGTGGCTACTTCGTGGGTTAACTTCTCACGAGCTTCTCACAAAATCCACTTGATCTTCAATTAAGCTTGAGTCTTCACCAACTTAATACTAAACCCAATACAATAAAATCCCATAAAAATACAAGGAAACTAATTTATGCAATTACAACACTTTTTGTCATGGAATAAGCCAATACTAATATTATGATAAAAATCATAACTTAACAGTGATTTTAGTTAGTATGATTTAAGGCTCTCCATATTTCTAATTTATTACATAAGACAAGATATAAGTAAGATCAACTGTTTACTAATATTCTGGTTAGTCATGTTCGAGCAAGTTCTTCGATTTTCTAAAGTTTGAGTTTTGTAATGAACTTCTCAAACTAATGATATTTATTACTTCTTGTCTAGTTAAATCTATGAATTTTATACTCGATCATGTCTGTCTTTAATTACCTTCCCCTCATTGCTTATTTAAAGGCAAAATCCTGTTACCTTGGTCTCATTTAATGTAGAGGCATTTTGTTAGTGCAGATTGTTATGTCTGACCCAGATTGTGACTAGCCAACACATAATCGACATGCACTTCATAGAATAAGCCAAAGTTGAGTAACAATCAGTGACAATATCAACAAGTGCATTAAAATATGTTGGTGCTGCCCATCCCTTGATAAGTCCACCCTGATGTCTCTACTTGGTGAAAGAGCTTCTCAAAATTGCCTGGATTGCTTGAAGTTACAGATAGCAGAAACAACAACAACCAGAATGACAACAACAACCATAATGCTCCCACTTTGATATTGCCCATCTTTCTAGCCATGATGTTTGATACCTAAGGCAGAAAGAGTATAACGCAGGTTGAAAGTAAAATAACAGTGGTGTCCTCGAGCACTTCAAAGAAATAACTGAGAAGCTTTTTGCAGGTGCCTTTCGGTACTTACTGGCAACATAAACATTCTTTCTATGAATAAAATTAGCCATATTCCCCTTTATGCCAGTTTCAAGAATCATAGCCAATGCTTTTACTCTACCAGAATGACTCAAAGCCTAAGAGTTCTCATTCCTCACAATGTCACAGAACCTTTTCAGATCAACATTGAGAGAGGAAATAGGCTTGTCGTGCAAGGGCTTGTTTTTTGCCTCTCATAAACAAGGTATGGATACTGAAGTTGTGGGTTTAATCTGAAATGTAGAATTAGTATTTACCAATCAAAATAGCAATGTGATAGCTGAATTCTCTTTATGAAGCGAGGGCTAGGGAAACTAAGATAGGGATCTTTGTTTTATGATGACTACTTCTTATGATGTTTAGCCCTGGGTGACATTGTTCTAGACAAGTTAAGAAGATGTTTAGTGTGGGCCTCTCTTTATATATTCTTTCATTTTTTGGCCATATGTAGACCTTTATTTGATATCCTACTTTGGAAGAATTTAAACTGCAGATTGTGTTACTATGCCTTTGGTTATTTTTAGGTCGTCTGGATACTTTTGTACCATATTAATGATATTCTTATCTAATCCTTGATTCTGTTTGAAAATAGGCTATAAAGGAATGTTAATAACTATTTATCTGCAAAATTTGAAGAAAAAGAGAAAGTGACCCCATATGGCTTGAGTCAATGAACTCTTAGTCATACCTTTTTTAAATATCAAATTAATTATGTACTATTGAAAAACTTGATCCCAAATAAAAATGGCTTCTAAACTTGATCTTCATGGATTGCAAAATTCCTTATGCAGCTTGTTGCATTGTTCGTCTGTTGATACCTACAGTGTTAGAGGTTGCTCAATGTGTAGATTCACCTATTTTGTTGTCTTGTGGATTTATCTGGAAGAATCATAATCATCAGATTGTGCTTTGAATTGGTTGTTGAGGTGTCTTATACTTCCATGAAAGCTATTGTATGTTTGACTATGTGGTTGGGGGAAGATTTAATAATTTTTTTAGGCATGTATTAGAATAAATACTAGGTTATGTGTGCAGATTTGTTACTTCGGATGTGGCTCGGATTAATGCACAATGGTTTGGATTAATATTCAAGGAAGGCTAAAGCAAGTTGTTTGACTCGTCTTATGCTAGACTACTATGATAATTGGGTTGTGCTTCTCCTCAATCCTTGGGAAATCAAGACCTTTGGTCACAAATTTTACTAGGCAAGCATATTTTCCTCTAGATTATACAAAATGATAATCAAATGTAGTTTGCTATAGTTTTCTTTGTAGCCTTGCTATACATATGTGGAATATGAAATATTGCACATTGACTTAATTACGTTTTCTTTTCTCTTTCATTACAGTAAAATCAAAATTTTTGAATTTGCCTTTTCTCTGATCCTTTATGATGATTGGCTTATGACATCTCTATAAAGATTCCTTGTAGTCTATTTGGAAAAGATGTGGTTTAAAATTACCTCATTTTCATCTACTTTCATTTTTTTGGCTCTTCTTGCATTGAACAGAATTCTTAGCCTACTTTGGGGCCATTTGATTTTATTATACGAGTGGTAATGACCCAAAGGAAACTATTCCATTTTTAGTGATTATTTTTCCAATAAAATCTATCTTTATAGAATATGCAAGCTCTAGATTTTAAGAACTCCTCTTCTTTAACAAAATTCATTATTTACTTTTTAAAAATTGTGTTTGATTGTTCACTTCCTCCAGCTTCTCCCCTTGTAAAATAGTTGAGATGTACAAAGAGTATTGTCTTAGACAGGAGTGGCCCCCCATTAATTTGAGAAAATGATTGATGTAGCAGAATTCGAAGTTTTATTGATTTGAGTCTTTTTAAGTTCCTGAAATTAGGTAGATAGATAGCTATTGAGTTAACCTGTGTGGTGCAAATTTGAGCTTTGTTTGGTTAACTTGTCAGGAGAGATAGGCCCTTGTTAGAAAGAATCTGATGGAGGATTGCTGGGCTCGACTGTCGCCACATGGGGTCACAGACTTTGGACTCTAGCTTTGTTAGGCGAAACCCACAGGGTTAGCCTCATAGTTTCCTTCTTTGAAAGGCCATTAATTCATTTTTATTATTAGAGATTCTTCTTCAACGTGCAAGGAAGTAATTGTTGGGATTAGTGCCCTTAAATCCTATTGTATGATGCTATGTATGATATTATGTATGACATTATGTATGACATGATGTATGACTTAATATTGTAATTAATAAAGTTGTTTTATTATTACCTAAAATAATGGTAACATGAATATTCGGACATTATCATTTAGTCCATGAGATGCATAGTATGTGATTTATGTGATTTAGTCATAGAAGATATAAGTCACAGGTTCTTTGTAAACTCGGAATTTTAGTTCGTAGTCGGTGATGAAATTAGGCATTTCATCTGCGAACACTATAACATATCAACTAAGATGATTTTTCTTGATCATAGAAGTGGACACTTCTAGGTAATGTGTTAATATGTTTTAAGAGTTAAGACATATTAAACTAGACCACTGTGAGATTTATTATTCTCCTAACGACTGTCAATTGAATAATAAATCTCACGATTTATAGTTGCATGAACTCCTAATCCTGAGAGAATAATGGCCCTGATCATGAAGTGTAGGTTGCTTTGATATATTAGGAGTGAGATCTAACGTAACGGTCAAAACCTCAATATGTTGGGCAACAACATTTAGTGTTGATGGAACATATATTCTCAAGATGGAATTCATAGTCTCTTAACGGAGATATAAAATATTCTCTTGAGATAAGTTTAATTGGTTTAGTTATTCAGAGAGTTAGGCCTAACCACTTTGGTAAGAAATTACTAAAATATATACTTATGAAATTGGATTTCATAAATAAATAATGAATAACTTAAAAGGATTAAACCAGGTACTCAAGGATTAAGATGTTGTAATTTACAAAGTGGCAGTCTACATTCATAACTTTGTATTATTACAAATATTTTATGAAGGGGTTGCATGAATAATAAAGTCTTGAGATATAATTAATTAATAAGGACTCGAGTGCAATTATATTTATATAGTGGTATTAAATATAATTAATGGTAGTTTTGGACTTGTCAAGAGTTGACAGTAAAGCCCAAGGCCCATTGGAGCTAGTGTCTTATTGGTCCCTTTTGGTCCCACTCCAAGCCACACACTAAAGCCCAATTGGAAAGGCCCAATAATCCAGCCTAATTAAATAATCAGTTAGTTATAAAAGGGAGAAACATACAGAATTTTTTCATTAGAGAAAAAAGTGAGACACCATTGTGAAGTGGTGTGTATGTGCAAGTGAAGCCACTCAATTATTCTCCCTTGGAAACTGATTGAGAGACCACACTTCTTAGGCATAAAGTGGAATTGGAGTGAAGATTAAAAGTGTTCTCAAGTACTTATAATTTTTTGTTTTGAATTTCGCCGCACCAAGGTACGCTATCAATCATGAATGAAATAGATCTTTGTTTGTTGCTTCCGTTGTGTGTTTTGTATGATATACAAAACCAGATTTAACCAACAATTGGTATCAGAGCCAAGTTTTCATATCATGATTCTATAGCTTGTGATTGGATTTTAGAATAAAAGAAAAACGGTTTCTTGATGTTCAACATTGTTTCAAGTATAGTTATTGAGATAACCGTTCATGATGATGACAATTGTATTGCATTGTTTTGTTCGAAGTGGCTACACAATTAAGATACGGATCCATTCAAAGAAAGTAGTTATTGTCCAAGAGAAATTATTTTTAAAGAATTTCGTTGCCAAGGATAACCGTTCATGATGATAACCATTGTATTGCATTGGTTTGTTCGAAATGGACATCTTGGCTTAATATTTACTTATTGGATGGTGCCGTGTCTTAGTAATTGCCAAGGATATAGTTATTGAATGTAATTCAAATAGCTGTCATGTGCATGAACCAATTGATTGCACTGGTTGGACTTTCTTGCACCACTTGGATATAAATATATATATATATATATATATATAAGGCTTGCATGGTTTGATTATTATAAGCATGTAATATGTGCCTTGGATGTATTGAATGCTTTATATGCAACTTACATTGAATCCGTATATTATTTGATATATATATATATATATGGGTTTATATGCAAATATTTTATAAAGGATTCATCATATTGTTGCTTGCCTTGGTTTATATATTTATATATATTAATGCTAGGATTAAAGTATTCATTTAATGAAATTTATTCCTAATGAGATTAGGATTATGTTTTCAAGGGTTTCTAGCATTATTATGGTTCTTGAACATAAAAACCTTTAATTTAAAACATCTAGTGGGAGAGAGATACAAGGGTTGGATCTCACAGCCTCCATTATCGGTTCATAGTAGTGTAGGTAAGCACCTCGTCTTGGCATATATGCCTTGCGATCCCAAAGGAGGGTGTTTACTTCAAGTACTATAAGATTGAACTAACCTGTTTAAAGTAGT
>NW_027069626.1:49157-91224 GCF_002906115.3 Quercus suber | reverse complement strand
AGATTTGATCAAGCAATCAAGTCATTTGGTTTTGAACAAAATCTTGATGAACCATGTGTGTACAAAAGACATCGAGATAAAGTAGTAATGTTCCTAGTGCTTTATGTTGATGACATTCTACTCATTGGAAATGATGTAGGGGTAATGTCATCGGTAAAGGTTTGGTTGTCAAGCCAATTTGATATAAAGGACTTGGGTGAGGCTAACTTTATTCTAGGGATCAAGCTTTGGAGAGATCACAAGAATAAGATGTTAAACTTATCATAGGCTGGATATATAGATAAGGTTCTAGAACGGTTTAGCATGCAAAACTCCAAGAAAGGATTACATCCTTTCAGATATGGAGTTCCTCTGTTTGATGACCAAATGCCTAAGACTCAAGAGGAAGAAGATATGATGAGACAAGTTCCTTATGCTTCTACAGTAGGAAGTCTCATGTATGTCATGCTTTATACTAGACCAGATATTTGTTATTCAGTTGGCATGGTTAGTCGATATTAATCAAATCCAGGACCAAAACATTGGCAAGCTGTAAAGCATATTCTCAATTATCTATGGAGAACGAGAGATTATATGCTTGTTTATTGGTGTGAGGATTTGATACCCATTGGCTATAAAGATTCAGATTTTCAGTCGGATCTAGATTTTAGAAAGTCCACATCAGGATGTGTATTCACCTTGGGAGGTGGAGCCATAACATGGAGGAATGTCAAACAATCTTGTATTGCGGACTCCACTGTGGAAGTAGAATATGTTGCTGCTTGTGAAGCAAAAAAATAAGCTGTATGGCTCAAGAAATTCCTTTCTGACCTTGGTATAATAAGAATGGAATAAGTTTCCATCACATTGTTTTGCGACAATAGTGGTGCAGTTGCACAATCAAAAGATCCAAGGAATCACAAGAAAGGAAAGCACATTGAGAGAAAGTACCACATCATTAGAGATATTATTGCTCGTGGAGATGTGATGGTCGCAAAGATTGAAAGTGCAAATAATCTAGTAGATCCCTTTACCAAAGCCTTGCCTCAAAGGACCTTCGAGTCGCATTTGAAGGGAATGGGAGTTAGATTAGTGCACAATAGTCTTTAGGGCAAGTGGGAGATATGTTGGGATTAGTGCCCTTAAATCCTATTGTACGATGCTATGTATGATATTATGTATGACATGATGTATGACTTAATATTGTAATTAATAAAGTTGTTTTATTATTGCCTAAAATAATGGTAACATGAATATTCGGACATTATCATTTAGTCCATGAGATGCATATTATGTGATTTATGTGATTTAGTCACAGAAGATATAAGTCACAAATTCTTTGTAAATTAAGAATTTTAGTCGGTGATGAAATTGGGCATTTCATCTGCGAAGATTATAACATATCAACTAAGATGATTTGTCTTGATAATGGAATTGAAGACTTCTACTTACTGTGTTAATATGTTTTAAGAGTTAAGACACATTGAACTAGACCGCTGTGAGATTTATTATTCTCCTAGCGACTGTCAATTGAATAATAATCTCATGACTTATATTTGCATGAACTCTTAATCCTGAGAGAGTAATAGACCTGATCATGAAGTGTAGGTTGCTTTGATATATCAGGATTGAGATCTAAAGTAACGGTCAAAACCTCAATATGTTGGCCAGCCACATTTATTGTTGATGGAACATATATTCTCAAGATGGAATTCATAGTCTCTTAACAGAGATATAAAATATTCCCTTGAGATAAGTTTAATGGGTTTAGTTATTCACAGAGTTAAACCTAACCACTTTGGTAAGAAATTACTAAAGTATATACTTATGAAATTGGATTTCATAAATATATAATGAATAACTTAAAAGGATTAAACCGGGTACTCAAGGATTAAGATGTAGTAATTTATAAAGTAGCAGTTTACATTCATGACTTTGTATTACTACGAATATTTTATGAAGGGGTTGAATGAATAATAAAGTCTTTGGATATATTAATTAATAAGGCCTAGAGTGCAATTATATTTATATAGTGGTATTAAATATAATTAATGGAAGTTTTGGAATTGTCAAGAGTTGACAGTAAATCCCAAGACCCACTGGAGCTAGTGTCTTATTGGTCTCTTTTGGTTCCACTCCAAGCCACACACTAAAGCCCAATTGAAAAGGCCTAATAAGCCAGCCCAATTAGATAATTAGTTAGTTATAAAAGGGAGAAACATACAGAATTTTTTCATTAGAGAAAAAAGTGAGACACCATTGTGAAGTGGTGTGTATGTGCGAGTGAAGCCACTAAATTATTCTCCCTTGGAAACTGATTGAGAGACCACACTTCTTGGGCGTAAAGTGGAATTGGAGTGAAAATTAAAAGTGTTCTCAAGTACTTATAATCTTTTGTGTTGAATTTCACTGCACCAAGGTACGCTATCTTGTTCTTAAATTCTGAAATTTATATAGTGCAAGTTATCAATCATGAATGAAATAAATCTTTGTTTGTTGCTTCTGCTGTGTGTTTTGTATGAGATACAAAACCAGATTTAACCAACAGTAATATCTTTTTATCAGTTCTTTTCATATTCTTAGAATTTTTGTACAGTACAGACTTCTAAATTTTTGTACCTTGTAACATTTCATTCTTTGTTTTCCCTTACAAAGTTATTGCTTTAAAATGAGGGGAGAGAAATCTCAAATCCTGGGAGACACCTTGTATCTCCATGGTTACTCCTGGTGTTAAAGCTTGTTAAGCCACTTTCCTGGCTCTACTGGGTGGGCAATTTTACATCATACTCTGCCTCTAGAGCCCAAAATCTTATTGTTGGGCCACAATACCAACCATGTCAATGGATTCCTAATTTTTTTTTCACACACTAAGGTCGAAAGTTCAATGAAGTTACATTGTCTTTAACTAGTCTTTGCAATTTAGTTTAGTAGCAGGGACATGGAGGGGAGAAAAGGACGATTTTGAACTTGATACTATTTGGATTTGGAAAAGTTATTATAAGAGTTCAAATTTTATTTCAATATCTTGTGTTCCAGACTTTGTAATGGAGCATGAGGAATAATTTCCCT
Organism: Quercus suber; assembly: GCF_002906115.3. NCBI lineage: Eukaryota > Viridiplantae > Streptophyta > Magnoliopsida > Fagales > Fagaceae > Quercus > Quercus suber. The sequence continues at coordinate 88,176 of NW_027069626.1, read as the reverse complement.
CTGTCCTCCAAAAATAGGTTTTGAACAAGGTAGTACTTGTGTTGCATGGTGTGTAGTTATAGATTTTCTTCTGTTACGAGTAACAAGGAGGACCTTGAGAATTCTCACACATCAAAACATGGTGATGTTAAAATTTATAAACACACTGACACTTGCAAAGATTCTATTCTCATTTTTGTTTACTTTGCCAAATTGCTATTGAAATGCATCACTTGACAAATAACTCCTTTTTCTGCACGAAGATCGCTAGCTCTCGGCAGAACCTTACTCTTTGTTTCCATTAGCACTAGCAGAAGCTTTCTTTTCACTGTTTACTATTATACATCATGTCCCATCTAGTTGACTAGAGCATTAGATGGAAGCATACTTCGTCTATATTGAATCATTAGTAGAGCCTCTCACATGTAGTGGGCTCACATATTTGTGACTATAAATATTTTGTATGAGATAAATATTTTGACTATAGATATTTTGTATGAGATAATTTCCTCTGTATTGAATGGATTAAGAACAAATTTTGTGTATATTAAAATAAATTATTAATATTTTATCAAATTAAGCAATCAAGTAGATGAGGAGGAAGCAGTAGCTACTGCCTAAGCCTTGGAGTTTTCCCTGGAAGTTGGTATTAACCAAGGTATTTTGCAAGGTGATTCCAATGTGGTCATGAAATTTCTTGCAGATGAGGCGCAACCTTTGGCTTCCTTTGGTACTTTTATTAATGGCTTATTTGGATTGAGGGGGTGTGTGTGTAGATATATATATACATACATACTTGCATTCGGTCTATTCTTTCCTTTGTTCTGTATAGCTAAGCATGGTTTCTGAACACAAAACAAATAAACTGTAAACTGTAAAGGTTGGTCAAAACAATAAAATATTAATGGTTTTTTTTTTTTTTTTTTTTGGTGAGATAAAGATAGAAACAACATGTAGTTGAACTTAAAGTACAACACTTAAATATAAATCAATAATCAAATGTACCATATATGAAACAAGAAACAATAAAAATACTAAACACAAAACACAAAGCATAATGTCTCCCCCTAACATATACAACCCACAAAAGATAAATACATCAAAGCCAAAAGGAATACATCATAAACCAAAAACCAAAAATACATCATAAAGCTCCTAGATACAATCTATAAACTCCAAATCTCCCCCTATCTCCATGTGTATGTACTCCCCCTTTTTGTGACGAATTGCCAATGGGCAATCATGACTCATCATCAAAAGGTGGAGCTTGTGGAGTAGTACCTCTAGCATCCATCAAATCTTCTCTCAAAGCATGAAGCTTGTTAAGCACATCCAACAGAAGCTGTGCATGCGCCGCCTGAAAGGTCATGACTGTATCCAGCATACTTCGTAAAGAAGAATCACTCGATGAAGATGGTGAAGGATCCATAGTAGATGTAGGGTCTATATATGTCTCGACAGAAGGATCACCAGATGGAGGAGGTCTAGATTTATCACCTACAGAAGACTCGACTCTAGGGCGTTTAGAGAAAGCTTTCAACTCAGCCGCTCTTTGCTTAAGGAAGGTGGCACCTATAGGAGCTATGATATGGACAGGCTCAGATGCAGGAAAATCCTCTAAACCTAATTCTAAAAGAATCCTATTAATGAAAACTGGAAAGAAAAGACCATGAGATTTTGAACTACTCCTATGAACCTCCACAAGAGAGCTAATGAAAAAAGAAGGAAAACTCATAGGAGCATCAGTGACGAGAGCGTACAAGAATGCACATCTCTCAATTTGAATAGTGTGACGATGAGAGATATTTCATTAGGCTGCTTTAACCAAAAAAACATTCTGAAGATATTTCATTAAGCTTGTTCAGTGTCTCTTCCTCCAATGCGCGCATTGTGTGAAGGCTTATTTTCTTACATGTAATCATATCATAAAGGTTTTTCTTATGTGTAGTTTGGTAAACTTTTTTACATCATTAATAGGTACTCTATGTGTTGTTTTAAGTCTTTTTTATTTGACAAATAATTATTTTATTGATTGTTCATTTTGTACAATTTGAATAGGTTTGCATCTCAGAGTTCCATTATTTTTTCTGCATTATCTCAAATGCTGGTTCTTGTATTTTCCACCTTTTCCTTTATTATGTGATTCTCATATTTCTAAACCTTTTTTTAATTGTTTTATGGCAAATATGATTTAGACCCTTGTGTTGTTGTTGTATTCTCTCCAAAAAAAAGTTTCATTTCAAGAGCTTTTATATAGTGCTTCATGACTTACTAGAGATTAGACTGCTTCAATAATAAATAAATAAAAATTGAAGACATTGCAATAGGCTTGTTCAATGTGTTCCCCTTTTGCATTGTGTGAAACATTTTTATTTTATATTTTATTTTATGTGTAACCATATAGTAAATTTTTTGCTTATGTGCAGTTTGGTAAGCTTTTTTACATCATTAATCAGTACTTTGTGTTGTTTTAAGTCTTTTTCATGTGACAAATAATTATTTTATTGATTCTTCATTTTCGTACAATTTGAATATGTTCGCATATCAAAGTTCCCATATCTTTTCTGCATTATCTCAAATTCTACTACTGGTGTGTTCTACTTTTTCCTTTATCAAGTAATTTATTTCTAAGCATTTTTTCAATTGCTTTATGACAAATCTGATTTGTACCGCTATGTTGTAGTAGTATTGTCTCTCCAAAATTTGATTCAGGAGGTCAAGGCCTGTGCTTATGGCCTAAGTGGAACCTTCATTGGCTAGGGTATTAGAATTAAAATCTTCTAGTGTTGAGAAACCCTTGTTTACCACATCAAGGTGCATGTCCAGATCGTTGGTGGTAAAGGTATCAATAACTTGTGTAACATCATGCCAACCATAAGATAACATTTTTTAATTATTATTTATATACAAGTACAAACCTTGGATTAACTAAAATGGCATCTCCAGCTTTATTAAATCATTAACTAGCAAACAATGATGGAGGTGAAATGTTCACAAGATCAAGTATACTTGATGAAGATATGTAATTGAGGATAGTATAAGGACTAATTCAACTGAAAATCTCCAACTCTTCAATCCTAAATGCTCCATGTGATCTTTGACACAATTTATATGCCTTGCAATGATTCATTGTCTAAAAGCATATCCCTGTGCATTGCAATTATATTATCAATCCTTTTGCCACAGATATATTTGTTATGCTGTATATTTGAGATTGTTATATTTATTATAAGTTGAGGATTGAACTGTCACTAATGATATTGATAACTATCCTTGAGTCACAGGCAATATAACTTTCATTTGACAAAAATAGGGTTGCAATGGCATTGTAACCTACCCCATCTGTAAGTTTACATGGGTAATTGTGTAACATGTTAATTGTTTCAATTATATTTCCAATTTCCAAAAGATCAGATTCTAGATAATTAGGATTTCCAGTAACTATACTTGGCATGTTGTCGAAGGATTATTGATGTCCTTAAGGGGTTAATGTAGATGTTCTTATCAATGTGTCTCAATCCACATTATATCCTACTTGTTGCTAGTTGAAAGGACAAAGTGTTTCACTTTTGGATTTTATACTGTCAATGGTACATCAAGCTGGGACATAGTTTGCATATATTACTACACTAGATGCACCTGCACCCATGGAACATGTACAAACTCATGCCATATATGCTCTATATTTTGTCTCTTATTACGTGCAACATTGTTCGGCCCTTCCAACTTGAAAGAAATCTAAATCTCCCATATTGTGTAAATTTCATTAGGGTTTAATTAGATCTGAATCATATCTTACTATTCCATAGGTGCTTGCAGCTTTTGCATGTTTTGGTCTCTTTCGGTTATTAGATTTATGTATCCTTGTTTTTGTATCCTTCCACTTTAACCTCCAGTTTGGGTTTAAGTTCTTTGTGTATAAGGTTGAATTTTGTACTTCAATTAAATGATATATGAATACGAAGTCTGATATGGCCAGAGTGGCAGGAGGTTTTGCAGAGAATTCATTAACCATGGAGACCATGATTCAATAGTCAAATATGAGCAGTTGGGTTAAGTGGGTTAATTCTGATCCACCTTCAACCATATTGCACCTGGTGGTGCAATGTTGGGAACTTGAGGTAACCCTTCTTTCTAGACTTTACTTCCAAGTGGAAAGTTGATGGTCTTCTCAAGAAGATAGTGAGAGCTTCTTTAATGCATGATCATGTGATGTAGCTTAGCTTGGTTACCAGAAGAGAATAAAGTTTGAAGTTGATTTGGAATAAATGCTTACATCACAATCATCTTGTAGTTCTTTTGCAATAAGCTTGTTAGTCCTCTTATCAAGCGTAGGATTAGGTGCAATGGAGCGGTATGGGACACCCTTTCTAAATAACTGTAATACGGTAATTATTTTGTTAGTTGGCCGGTTACGAAAGAATATGTAATATTAGCATCTCGAGTTTACAAAACTCGAGATTTGATATAGATCTCGAGTTTTTAAAACTCGTTTTTGTTGTTTTTCAATTACTGACCTGGACAAAGTTTTCCACGTGGATAGCACGTGGATAGCGAGTTTCAAAAACTCGCTTTATGGACTCTCGAGTTTTTAAAACTCGCTTTCTATTTAAAATTTACAAACTTTTTTAACTTCTTAAAACGGCACTCTCACTCTCTCAGACTCCACTCTTCACTCTCTCACTCTAAAATTTCAAACTCTCTCAGACTCCACTCTCTCACTCTAAAATTTCAAACTCACTCACTCGTAGTCCCGAATCACCCTGTGCTCTCATTCTCCACGGGCTCTCTTCTGCGTTGTTTGTTGTCTTCGTTCATCTCGCTTTCTTCGTTCTTCCTTTGTTCGTTCTTCAGCTCGCTTGCTAGGTAAAAGTTCTCCGTTCCTCTTTTGCGGAATTTATTTTATAGATTTGGGCTTTTTGCATGGTGGGTTACACATTGTTGCTGCTATTGTTTTTGTTTCTTGGTTGTGGATTTACTTGGGTTTTCAGTTGCTTTTGATACATGCCCATTTGGGTTTTGTTTGAAATTGCTTTATATTTGTAGACATAGATGTCATTGAAATTAGAATTTCGTTTTGGTGGGATTGAGAATAAATGGATTAAGGAGTTTTCTTTATTTTGTTTGTCATTCAAGAATCAAGATTGTGTTTTTGGGCTTTTAATAAAAATTCAAATTTTAATTTTCTGTAGTGATAAAAAGGTGAATGGGTATTCCTTGCTATGTGTGTTGTTGGATGGCCATATAGGAATAAGAAAAAGGTGAAATGAGAGGATATTTTGTGTGCAGTTCGTATAATGTCTTGAATTCCTTAGCAAGACAAAGAATTTGAGTAATGTTGATAATACCAAGTCCTGAATTAGGAAGTATAATTGTAACTAAAGCCATAGAAATAAAAGTTCCATCATGCTCGGAAAACTCTGCATAACTTATTAACAAAGAGTCAAATTTTTTTTATAAGGACCATTACATATTGCTATTATGAATATTCGTTTACATTTCACAAAAAATATGACAACTCTGGTAATTAATGCTATTCATGACAAAATTTATATTGGGAAGAGCAATACCCTTGTGGTATTCCTCTCCTTTAAACTCACTTTCTTTAGATGTTTTTTGTAACTCTTAGTGGCTGATCTAGGATGTCCTCTCACAATTGATACCTGCAAATTCATTGAAAGCTGTTACACAAACAAGTTATTCCCTCCATTCTATCCCAGAATGTCTACTAACAAAAATTATCTTTCAGAGATAAAAGGCTAGCGTGCTTGCCATAGCGTGCTTGCCATAACCCTTGACCCAAAGCTCTAGCTTAGGTGGTAAGAATTCAATCTATTAGTTGAAATGCCAACATCATTGAACATATTATATACTACGTAGTATAATTTGTGCGTTACACATTGTGCTTGTGTCAAGTAGATGCCCCATCCTTATGCCATGTGAACAGTTTTTTTACCTCATTATTTTTCAGACTTTTGATTGTTGTACAACAAGCTTTTACCATGTGACTCACTATAAGTATTGTTAGAATTATTAAGATAGTTTGCTCTAGGTGAAATCCTATTGCTAAAGGCAGGCACTACTCCAATTAAAATTTTGTTGCCAAAAGTTTCAAACATTTCAGGCGTGTGTTGAAAATTCGCATCCATATCATTTCTCATGTCATATTGTGCTAAATACTACAATACAACATATTGAGGCTGTAATATGCCTCATTTCAATCCTATGCTATACAGGATTGACACACTTTAAGATCCAAGACTTAAAACATGATAGGATGTCAAGAACAAACCCGATGTCTTTTTTCCCAGCTCAAATAGCCAAAATCTTGACTCCCTTGTATCATTAATTTTAATGGATATGTTGGTCTTCCTAGTGTGATGAAACCCATACGCCAGTCTGCTACCTATAAATATTATCAGGGTGGGTGGATGCTAACAATAATACTATATGCAATTGAAAAAATAGCCACTGGATTTTCAAGTGAGCTACAAATGCATCATAATAGTAAGGCTTGCGTATAAACATCTTAGATAACCCAATCAAACCCCATCTTCTAGCACAAACATTTAACATTGTTTTTGTTTTTAATTTTAAATAAAGGCTATACCCAGTATCTTTTTAGTCGAACAATTAGTGTGGGCTTTGTGGGCTTTAATTTTTAGACTTCAGGTATTAGTGAGGATGTGGTTGTTTGTACTAGCCCATATTTGTTTAGGGGGGAGGGGGTGGTTTACACAATATCCTTATTAAAATTAAATTCATATTTTTTTATATGTTGGAAAAATGTTGGTTCTCACTCATAGTCAGCCAAGAGGCTTGGATATTAGAAAAACTAGTGTTATAATTTCAGCACATTTATTATGATTCCATCTCACAGTTACTAGAACAATTGCACTAATTAATTGTTTGGAAGATAAGATGTTCTCCGGCTAGAAGTTTAAGCTTGTCAAGTTGGTTTAAATCATTGAAGAACTTAAACTCTCTTTGTGGATCTTTGTCATGCTCAATTGAATAAGCTAGTGACCCTATTGAATCTATACATGCTTCAATTTTAGATGAATTATATCTATTATTTTCTTTGCCCTTCCTTTGCCCTCACACTATTAATGATCTCACAGTAGCACTCTTTGCAGTATGGAGCCTTGGATTGATGAGGGGTCACAGATCTTGCAGCCTGGTCCTAGTGATGAGTCATTGTTGACGCGACAACGACATCATCGATCACATGCCATTTGGAATGGCGAGGTGAAATGTCTAATTCTAACAACTGCTTTAATTTTTACGTTATTTTTGACTTTTAGTTAGCAAGTTCTTTCAAAATTGTATTTGTAGTTCTAATAACTGCTATAATTTTTATTGATTTTGTAGGACTCGGGCCCACTTACGTGCCGTGGTCGCACTAAGGAGATGGCAAACATTCAAATGCGAGATAATCGGGTGATTGACATTATCAAGTTGCTAAGGCTTGAAGGATTGTTTAGGGCCCCTTCCAGAGAGATAGATAATTGTCTTATAACGGCCCTAGTTGAGCGATGGCGGCCAGAGACTCATACGTTCCATCTTCTACATGGTGAGATGTCGATCACCCTACAAGATGTGGAGGTCATTTTTGGACTTCCTATAGACGGTGAGGTCTTGGTTGGGCCGACTAATGTGTTAGATGGAACTTGGAGCACTCTTTGCATGGAGTTGCTTGGTTTTACTCCGGCGAATGACAACAAAACTTTGGTGGGGCAAAGACTTCTTATCAGCCGCCTTCTTGAGGCCATTGCAACGCCACTGCCTCATGACGCAACGGAGATTCAGGTACACAAGTATGCCCGGTGTTATATTTTAGCACTACTAGGGGATAAGTTTTTTATGGACAAGTCGGGAGATAGGGTGCATCTGATGTTTTTGGAGCAACTGCGGAACTTGCGTGATCCACCACAATATAGTTGGGGCAGTGGTTGCTTGGCCTGGTTGTATCGAGAGTTGTGTCGGGCAAGTGAAAAAAGGGCATCGCAGATTGGTGGGGCGTGCACCTTGATCCAGTATTGGGCATGGGCAAGGTTGCCATTCTTGTGCCCGAGGATAGAGCCTACACCTGGATGTGATTATGGCCCGTGGTCGTATGCTCCACTTGCCGTTAAGTAAGTATTTTTTTGATATTTAGTGTGTTATGCAATGTACTCTTCTTAGTAACTAAGGAGCTACTTATCTTATGTTATTCGCTCGTAACTGTAGGTGGGTGCGGGTGCCAGGCTCGAAGAGTAGGCCATCCGGGATGGCCTTAGTCGTCTATCGTGAGCAATTAGTTACAATGCAGCTAAACCAGGTAATAATATTCAAAAATTTTGTTTGGTTATGTTAATTTTCCTTAAGAATACGATTGCTTCATACTTTAACATATTTTCCGTTTTAATTTTTGTTTTTCCTTGTATCTATGTATTCTCCCTTGTTTCACATTTGAAGATGCTATGATAATTGTTTTTTGTTTCTATTGTAGATTGTGTGGCAGCCATACGAGGCACACTTCGCCCACCTTCCTGACTTCTGCGTTGCAGGGAGGGGTACGTGGACAGCAAGGGTGCCGCTTGTGTGTTATTGCATAGTGGAGATGCACCACCCGGATCGTGTCCTTCGACAGTTTGGGTTGGCGCAAGAGCGGCCTGACGGTGTTGTGTATGATGAAAGGCTGCACAGAATAGACTTGCGTGGGAAGGTGGACAAGAATTGGAGGCAAGAGCATGAACCGTATATCATTTCATGGAATAGTCGAGAACAACGACTTTGCAATGCACCTCCTCAGACTGGTGAGATGGCCCGCAATCATGCCTATTACCAATGGTACGATCTGGTCACTCTAAAGTATGTCGACCGCAACAGCGCTAAATTACATCAGCTGGTAATGTGTTCTAATTATATTTCCTAGCTTGCTTTGTTTTTTCTTTAGTACATGTACGAACGTAGGATCAATTGATTTCTTCTTTGAACAAATTTGGTTTGATCTGACTGACATCCAATTAAAAAGAGTTTTTGTTGCATATAGTATCGTAATAAAACTTTCAGTTCTTAGTTTAGATGAGTATTTAAGTAGATTAGTACATTCTATATTATGCATTTTGTAATTGTTACATAAATGTGGAAAATTTTGATTGTACTGGTTCTTTCTCTGTTTCAGATTGAAAGTCATTTAGCGTTGTTGAATTGGGTTCCGGTAGGCAGCCGAGAACACAACCACATCCGGCGCATCCTATATACTGTGGTTGGGCTTGGTGGTGATCCTGCAGCCACTGGGCCAGCAACTACTGCAGCCCCAAGCACAAGTGCAGCACCCGTAACTACACCGACCCGTGCTCGGCGTGATATTGTAAGCCCAAGCACAAGCGTAGGTAGGGGCCGTGGTCGGCTTGTTACAGCAAGCCCAAGCACAAGCACAACAAGGGGCCGTGGTCGGCCTGCTCCAGCAAGCCCAAGCCCAAGTGCAGCTAGAGGCCGTGGTGGGGCTGCTATAGCAAGCCCAAGCACAAGTTCAGCTACAGGCCGTGGTCGGCGTGCAACAACCCCTCGGGTTGTAATTAATCCCTTCATACCTGCACCCACCCTGCACGCATCTCCCCACCCTGAGGTCCCTCCACCCATCCCAGATGTATCTCCTCAATCCGAGGTCCCTCCACCCATTGTAGATGTATCTCCCCAGACCGAGGTCCTTCCACCCATCCCAAATGCATCTCCTCAGTCCGAGGTCACTCCACCCATGGTAGATGCATCTCCTCAGCCCGAGGTCCCTTCACCCACCCCACCTTCACAGCCCAGTTTCGATCTTGATATCCATTCTCAGTTGACCCCTCCATTGCACCCCGAGACACCCTTACACCCACCCACCAGCTCTAGTACACCTACTTTGCCCATAGACCCACCCCATACTGAACCTATGACAATGATCCCCACTCCTGGCCTGTACACAGAGCACCATTACCCACCTACCTCATCCTCATCCGACCCTGTAGGACCTTCGGTTGGGACTGTCACTCCACAGCCAGATACTGATGTACCGGACGAGAATCCCCCTCCTCAGCCTTCACCCCCACGAGGTAGACCGCAACGTGCTAGAAGAGCTCCCACTTGTGGGACAGGTGGACATAAAATAGGACACAAACATAGCTCTATGGTATGATAACATTAATTATCTTCTATATGCCTATTTTGCACTTCACTTTATTATTTACAATTACACTGAATATTGATTGTACAATCCATCTAATTTCTTTGCAGCATGACGATGAGCCTAAGGATGATGCCCCGCAGCCTCCTCCCCCGCCCAAACATTACACGAGGGTTAAAAAACGCAAAATTGGTGAACCTTGAAAAAGAGGTTTGTTACTTTGCCCATTTGGGTTTAGTTTAAGAAACGCAAAATTTGGGTTTAGTTTAACTGGAATGATTCCGTGAACCTTGCTAACAGAAGTTAGAATGGTGCTTGTAGTGCTTCTAGATTAACAGGATTTATAGTTAGTGCCCTATGTGATGGTCCACACCCTTGAGTTTAATATTTCACATGATATGTAATCATATAATTCTGTAAATTATAGACTGCTGCGGTTTATTTTGAAAACAAAACCTAAAGCCTTCCAAGTTTTCCTCTATATGGGTTTTTTTCCCCATGTTTTCCTTTGCAGTGCTTGATTTTGTGCAAATTCATTAGAATTTGTATGTCTTGAGAGCCCCTTATATTTTACCCCTAAAGTGCATTCTTCAAATTTCTACCTTTATTGGTAATTTTTATTTTGGTGGAGCTACTTTATTGGGAAATAGGGGAACTATTGTTTGTTGTTTGATATTCTTATGTCATCCCTTATATGTCTTCTGCAGGTCCCAGTCGAGCAAAAACTTCCTTCACTATATCTTTTAGACAGTATTGTCAAGAATATTGGCCGTGATTACGTAAGGCATTTCTCTCCCCGTCTGCCTGAGGTGAGTTTTGCATAATCATTTGCATATATTTTAAGTCCCTAGTTTTCTTATCACATGATTTTGACAATATTCTTATTTAATTTTTTCCTAGGTTTTCTGTGAGGCATACAGGCAAGTTCACCCAAATCAGTATAATTCTATGCGACATCTCTTTGGCACCTGGTCAGCAGTATTTCCACCTTCTGTCCTTAATAAGATTGAGGCACAACTGCAATTTTCTCCTTCAGTAAATAATCAATCATCTGTTTTGGCTACCATGAGGGCTTCTGAATCTCCACGACCAACACATGGCATTCATGTTAACCCAAAGTACCTGCGTCAGTTGGAACATTCAACTCTGGATACTGTAAGCTCTCTTTCTCTCTCTCAAAAGACATGGGTTGGACTGCTGCCTTTATGTAGTGCAGTAGTTGAAATTCTGGTTACTTGTCAAGATGTTTTATTCTCAATTCTTGCAGTGGGATATCTGTAGTAACTGCCGTTTGCATCTTCTAGTCAAGATGTTGCTGGACTAGTAGTAGCAATCTATATATTTCACCATAATTTGGAATATACTGACATCTATGTCTTCATTCATTATAACGTTCTGCAACTCAGATATTTGGATATTTTGTAGGTGTGGCTGACCATTGTGATTAGATGTGGAAATATTTTCTTCTTAGATCGTAGTCTATAATTGCTGATATGATATTTGAGGGCTTAGCAATAGCCTATGTAAAGGCTTTATTGTACTCAATTACATTCAACGAGGGTGCATTTATTAAAATTCCAGCAGCTTATTTTAAACTTTGAGGGTGTGAATGCCATCTTCTTCTTTAATGTGATTGCTTTGGAAACGTAGGTCTGATGTCTTAGGGTTTATTTTTCTTTCTTTTTGGATCTATTAACTGTTTTAACACCAAACTCATTCAATATCCAATCTTTTATTACCTAACACTACCTAAATCCTTTCACATGAAAATCTATTCAAGAACCTAATTTAGTGATGAATTCCTAAAGATCCTACATCATAACAAGTTTTGTAAGAGAAATTTCCTTGTGTTTTCTATACTATGTTGTGGAAAAGAAATAAAATTACTTGATTAGATGGCCAAATGAGTTATGCCTAAGACTTGTGGAGTAAACATGTGTGATTTAGTCAAGGCCTACAAGTGCCTTCCCAAATTCGTTGCGGAGGTTTCTTTAGGCACCAAATGCCAGTTAATATTTCGATGTAAACAACACTAGAATTCATACAACGTTTATAACTCCTAGGCCCTAGCCATCATTCGGGGTCCACCCTAGGGATTCCTCGTAATTACTTGGTGTGAGTGGGACCGGGAAGTGGGGCTACAAACACCTAGGAGAATAGTCAAGTGCTCAAAGAGCTCTGTGCACTCTCCATAGCCAAAAAAAATAAAAAAAACTAGAATTCATACAGAACTGGTAGGAACTCATGAGTTACTGTACCTAAATCACTTGGGACCATTTCATTATCTGGCTTGTGCCTACTTATAAAAAAATTATCTGGCTTGTGCCAAATGTGCATTGTTTGTGTTTAATTACTAATGGTGTAGAATCAGATGTAGAATCAGATGCAATCCAAACACATGCTTACAAATGCATGTGATATATTGCGAAACAATGACACACATATCATAGGCTAGAGGATATGGAAAAGAGGTGCTATAATGAGCTCAAAATGATGGTTAACTTAGAACTTTTTTGGGGGGAATGGGATTCTGTATTCTGATCTCCTATCAATACTTTCAACTATCTTGGTTCCAGATATTAATTAAATCTAATTTTTTATTTTTGTACACTTGATCTGCTTGTGTGCATTCTTTTGGTAGATCTTTTATTTTCCTGTTTTTATTTTTTCATTTATTTCATAAATGTAGGGAGAAATCTGCTGTGCTACTTTTTTTTTTGTCCTTTATATAAGTTAATTTCGATGTTATTGTTTCATCATCTTATTGTAACTGAATTTAGAAACCTGCCAAGACTAACTATGTTACTTTCTGTTGTTGCTCAGTTGTGCATGAAATGGACAACTTTGGAATTTAAAATTTGTAATTTGTTTGTAACCCTTGCAGAATATTCAGCATCCTAGAGGAACTTCCGCTTTAAAAATGTATGGTCAAAAACCTGCCATTCCATATGATGAGTTTGATCCTGGTCATGCAGAGGTTGTATCCTCACAGGTTGGAGCCCAAAGATTGAGCTCAACTGGAGATGCAGGTCATACACCTTTTTCCTTTGGGGCTAATAAGGTGCGTCCACCTTCAACTGCCAGACTTGCAAGACCCTCTTCGCCTTCAAGAACTGGGCCTGATAGGTCTTTATCATTAGCAGGTGATGAATTTGCTGCAGAAAATTCTCCTAGAAGGTTTGTTGATAGGGCCTCTCCATCTCATCCATTTGAGTATGGACTTGGTAGAGCAATTGGTAGAGATGATGAAACAAGTGGCTGGCAGAGAAAACACTATTCTGATAATAATCAGAAAACTACTGCAGTTTACCACCTTGGTAATGGACATGAGCACCAAAGACCAAGAGCTTTAATTGATGCATATGGAAATGACACAGGGAAGAGATCTTATAACAATAAGCCTCTGCAGGTTCAACGCCTGGACATAAATGATATAGACAGTAAGGTCGCTCCAGCATCATGGCAGAATACTGAAGAGGAAGAGTTTAATTGGGAAGATATGAGCCCCAATTTAGGAGACCGCGGTACAAGTAATGATTTCTTGTCATCAGCTGTTCCACCTTTTGGGAGCTTTAGAACAAGGCCGGGCTTTGGAGCGCAGAGTGCTGCCCCTTTGGAGCCTGATAATAGGAGCAGTTGGTTGAGTCAGGCTCAGCTTCCTGCGGTTGATGATTCTTCTATAAATGCTGAAGATCCAGTCTCCTTATCAAGTGTATGCTTCCTCCACTTGTTTGCTGTGCCATTCTTGATTTTTAGGCAGCTTAGTTAGTTAATCTTGAATGCGAGTAATATTCTTCTTGCAACATAATCCGCAGTTATGCTGAGTGGTGTGATTTTTGTTAGTTAATTTTCACTTCCTACCATATCTCTTTCCATTGCTATCATGTGATTAGTGCTTTCCTTAGAGTATCGTGGTTCCTCTATCGCATCCCTGTCTTTTCAGCTGTTTATGAACATATTTTGGGGTCTTGAATTGAGGGTGAATACCCTTATTTTTTCCTTTTCAGTAATTAGAATCCAATCCTGCATATTATAATTTATAAACGCTATTTGCTATAGAGGGGATTGGTGTGACGCAAATATTAACAAGATTAAATACCATAAGATCAAGTCATGTTCTTAAGTTCCTTTAACTTAATATGCTGTTCATCATGTTTTATCTTCTTCCTTCCTTTTTTTTTTTTTTTTCCTTCTGTTGAACTTTTGCAGTTAATGGTATTTCATTAAGACTAAAAAAAAATAAATGTATTTCATTAAGAGAAAGAGAGGGAGGCGGTGGGTAATTCATCTTGCTAATTTCTGGAACTTTTGGGCATTGGCTATAGTAGGGTTCATGATTTTATGTTTTTGGTTATTATGCCTTATGTGTCCACTGTGCACTAGTTTGAGTTTTACGAGTCAAGGTTTCCAACCCCAATAATTTATAAATTTGTGGTCCTGGTCAAACTAGTTTCCTTCTCTCCATCTTCTATAATTCCACTCCATCATCATTACTTTAAACTGCAATTGTAAAATTTTAATTATTCTTCCTTAGCTGAAACACCCTGCTTTTGATAATCCTTATGTTATTCTTCATCAAAATATAATACCCAAAATGTCAAAAAGAGCCTCTGATTTCCTTTCACACAAGACAACTGCCATTGAGAACCGTTCATGAAAACCTTGTTGCCAAATTTAGAACTCAAAATGTGCCCTCTTGCTCCTTCACAAACCAGAAACCACTGATTTCCCCAACCTTTAGCCAATAGTAAAGTCATGGTAGAAAATTATATACCCTATTTAGAGCTTTCTGACATCATTTGATGTTTTTGATCACAATTTTTTTTTTTTTTTTTTTTTTGACTTGTCTCCAAAAATGCCAACATCCCTGAAACTATTAATGTGTTCCAGGAATTGATAATGATTAGAGAAAATGAACTTCCAACCTTACATTTGAATTTCTGCTATTTTGACTGCAGTTTGGTCGTGGATCAACGCGGAAGATATCTGGATTCCGAACTGAGAGAAATCAGATTCGGGATTCTCGCTATCCTCAGGAGGCCTGGAATATGCCTCCCCATCTCGCCAAAGGAAGAGAGAGGAATTTCCATATGCCCTTATTGGCAAGCGGTACATCTCCATCAGATTGTGAAAAAATGTCTCCTCTTATAGATAAGCTTCCAGATGCTGACCCACAAATTTGCGGACCCCCCACAATTACATCAAGAATTGGTCCTAGTCTTGACTCTTTTGGTGTGGAGCCACGGCCTGGTGTTGTACCCTCATATATGGGGGTAAGACCTCCCCTAAATGTGCATAACTCTCACCCACAGCATCTGCTGCCTAATTTTATGCAGCAGAAACATATGAGGAGCCAATTCCAGTCAATAAATGCTAGCAATACTGTCAATAATCTAGGTCCAAATAGGTCTTTTTATATCCCTGAGCAGCAGATGGATGGTTTTGGAAACAAGGAGCTGAGTTCTACAAAGCTGCAACAATTGCCTAGTCAGCATGCAGGACTAATTCCTCTAAGCCAGGCACAAGTCACTTCTTTACAGCCACAATTTCTTCCATCTCAGGAGGTGCATCAATCTGCAGCAGCTGTGTTGCCACCTCATTTTCTGGCAGCCCCTTTGAATCATGGATATAACTCACGAGGGCATGGTGCCACTGTTAGTACAGGTCCATCAAATCCTATACCTGTTGTACAGTTGAATATCCTAAACAGGCCTTTACATTTACAGGGGGGCTCATTGCCACCTCTACCTCCTGGCCCCCCTCCCATGCCATCACAAATGATGCCTCTCACACAAAATGCTGTTCCTGGTGTCTCTAGTCAACAGCCGAGCAGTGCATTTCCTGGATTGTTTGATTCTCTCATGGCTCAGGGTTTGATCTCATTGAACAAACAAGCTCAGGTATGCATTAATATTTCACTTTATGCTTTAAATGTTGAATTTTGATTTTTGTTTTCTTTTCCTTGAAATGCAATTGTTAGATTGTTTCTCAACCAAGTTATTTGATATGTAGGATTCTGTAGGAGTTGATTTTAATGCGGACCTTCTCAAGGTGCGTCATGAGTCTGCAATAAATGCGCTATATGCTGATCTCCCCAGACAATGCACAACCTGTGGCCTTAGATTCAAAAGCCAAGAAGAGCACCGTAGTCATATGAATTGGCATGTAACTAAGAATCGTATGTCTAAGAACCGAAAGCAGAAGCCTTCTCGTAAGTGGTTTGTAAGTGTGAGTATGTGGCTCAGTGGTGCAGAAGCATTAGGAGCTGAAGCAGTTCCTGGGTTTTTACCTACCGAGACCGTTGTAGAAAAGAAGGATGATGAAGAAATGGCTGTACCTGCTGATGAAGATCAGAATGCATGTGCATTATGTGGAGAGCCTTTTGAAGAGTTTTACAGTGATGAGGCAGAAGAATGGATGTATAAGGGGCTATTTACTCAAATGCACCCAGTGGCTTGACAGTAGGCATGGATAGGTCTCAGTTAGGCCCAATAGTGCATGCTAAGTGCCGGTCTGAATCTAGTGTGGTTTCCTCTGAAGATTTTAGACAAGAAGACGGGGTATGCATTTCTTGTTCAACTCTTTCAGAATTTTCACTTATATACATTTATCATTAAAAAAAAAGAAAAAAAGAAAAAAAGAGTCTTATATACTTTCTTCTGAAAGTCTGTCTTTGTTTTATGGTTAAAGCCATAGTATTTTGTCTGAGGACTTTGTTATGCATTCATGTATATATCAATGAGCAATATATTACTCAAGACCAACGCAATTATGAGAATATTTTCATTTGTATTCTTATGCCTAAAGCTCAACAAATGTTTCATATTCATTCTTTTAATTGTTGTGTGCAGGGAATTACTGCAGAGGGTAGTCAAAGAAAACGTATGCGGATTTAACTTAGCTAGATCGACTTCTATGTCATCTGTAACATAATGTGATTTTGTTCGTGTTAATGGTATGCTCTTAACTAATTTTTACAGTAGCATTGGAGGTGACAGTATCTTGTACATGTATAGTTGTACTTGTAGCATGCAAAATTGCGTTTTGCAGCAGAGGTTACAAATTCTCTTGCAATATTATCTTTCTGGCATTCTTTTTATTTTTGCTGTCAAAACTTCAAGAGGGACATAGAATGTTTTCTTTATTGCCATTGACAGGTATTCCTGTGGTTCCTTCACCGTCTTAAGTGCGTTGTTTTTGTTCACCTAAAAACAAGGAAAAGAAAAAAGAAAAAAGAAAAAAAAAAAAAAAGGTAGGGGCTGGGGGCTGGGTGGGTGGTGCTAAGCATTGTGTCCATTTTTTTTTTTTTTTTATATAAATATTCTGCAGGTGGGAGCATGAATGGTCGATCTGTATGCCAAAGCTTCTTGTTCTTATTTCTCATTAAACCAATGGATCAATGGAAGTGAAACGATGATCAGAGTGGAAATTCAGTATACTTGAGGGCTGGAGCCTTTTAAAATTTTTTTTACCCTGGATTTGGTTTCAGGATCATTGATGTATTGTAGAATTTCATTTTCTTGGTAATTTTGGTAGAGCCTTAAGAATTGTGTTTATTATATTACTGTTCCTTCCATTGGAACGGCTTTTTTTCTTCTAGTTTAAATAAATGTACTCTCTTTTTATTAAATGAATTTGTCTTTGTCTTTAAACACCGTTCTTATCCCGTGCCTGCCCATTAAAAGTTGCAATGTGTATACCTTTAATGATAAAGATGCTCTCTCTCTCTCTCTCCCCTATGTGTGGTTGAACTTAGTTGTAACTTCTGAAGCATGTCAAACATGTGTTCATGTGCTTCTCTCTATCTTACTGCGTGTGGTTGAACTTAGTGTGTTTTTTTTTGTTGATAAAAGTTGAAGTTAGTTGTTGTGACATCTGAAGCATGTGAAACATCTGTTTTTAATAATGTTATTTTATAAGTTAGTTGTGGTTCCTTCACCGTCTTAAGTGCGTTATTTTATAATAATGTTATATTAATAATTTAAAAATGCAATACATTTTGTTTTTAATGTACTACATTCACTTGCCTTTGAAATGTGATGCTCTCTGAACTAGTCTAGATAGGTGATTACCGATTACAACCCTTGAATGTTTAACTGTTTAGTGTGGAGTACGGACCAGTGGGCAATGGTATAGAAATTGGATGATGAAAATGCATGCTGGAGCTTGGCAAGGATGATGAAGACTTGGACAGTGAGTCAGTGACATATGTTTGGAATTGGGTTTGGAAGAGCATTGTGGATGTAGGTAGAGCTGGAATAAGTAGAAATGGCTTAAGGGATCCGAGAGCCTGATTATTACTCCTCAGCCTTGGACTAAGGCTTGTAGAGGCACTATGGCGCCTGTCGGTGGCTCTGCTGGCCATTACTTTTTCCTTTTTTCTATTTCAAGGTAACTTGCACACATTAGAGGGATGGAATTAGAGGTGGAATGTCATTTGGGGTAGAGCTTATTGGTACGCAATATTATGTAGCCTGATCTTTATTTGGGCTACGGATCATTGGTATATGGCTTGATCTTTAAGACTATGACAACTCATCATCTAATTCTATGAAATATATATATATATATATATATAGAGATAATTACAATATGTTACCAACTCCACAGCTCAAACCATTTTCCTACTACTTCTCAGGTACTTTGTATGTGCTTCCCAATCAGATTTGCACTTTTGTATGTGCCTACATTTGAAAGGCTAGATAAGCTTTTTATTTTCTTCTCTTTCCTTTTCTTTTTCTTTTTTTATTTTTAGTGAATAAATTTTCTTGAACAATTTTTTTACAAATAACAAGATAAATAACTGCAGCCAGATGTGCCTTGATGTTCACAATAGTTACCAACAAATAATTGCATTTGTACGAAAGAAACAAAAACGTGATGTTTTGAAAAAAAAAATTAAAGCAAAAATACGTCTAAAGGAAAGCGAGTTTTTGAAAATTGAGATTCAGAACTCGAGTTTTATAGACTCGAGTTCTTCTTAAGTCCCTCACCTCAGACATTCTGAATCCCCTGTTTAGGCCGAGAGGCCTCCCCTGTTTTGCCCTGTTTTTCCCAGTGAAACTCGAGTTTCATAAACTCGAGTTCCACTGGGAAATTTTTTTTTGCAAATCCCCTGTTTAGGCCGAGAGGCCTCCCCTGTTTCGCCCTGTTTTGCCCAGTGAAACTCGAGTTTCATAAACTCGAGTTTTATGAATTTTTTTTTTTTTTTAACCTCTTTGGCAAATCCCCTGTTCAGGCAAACTACTCTGTTTTTCCCAGTGGAGCCCTTGAGTTTCATAAACTGAAATGCATTTGCCTGAAAAACAACAAAAGGCATTCTCAATGTATCAACGTTCTAAACATGTGCAACCATGCTTAATTTGCAATTCTAACCGTACTACTCAAATCACAATCTTCATAGTGGTACATTGGATAGAGAATTACAAGTACATTCAACAAAAACTGCAAAAAGTTCACATAGAGCCAATACAACGTAGTCACTTCTCCTAAGATCAAAGGTCCGCTGGACAAAAATGTCATTCATGGAAGCATGCCTGAAAAACATAGACTAATCACGTTAGGAGACAATATAGTAAACATTAGGTAAACATCGAATGAACAACAATTATTTAACCAATGCATAACTTCTTGGCATCTACCTACCTACTATGGAACATGACCGCTTGTGGAAGCGCCATGGGACTGCGGACATTTTCTGCGGTTATGCCCGGAAGCATGACACAGTCCACATGTCTGCTTAGGTTGACTCTCTATCAAATCTGTGTCCTCCCTCCGCCATCGTCGTTCTCGGACATTATTCCTCACTCCATCCATCTCATTCCTTATTCTTGACATCACTGGTCTCCCTTTGGCCCGTAACAATGCTGGATTAGGCAACCACTTTGGCCCAATGGGATCCCCCCACAATGACTGTGACTTAGGAACCACAAATGCATGCTCATAAGTGTTAATGGCATTGTTCAAACCATAACATGGGTGAATATATGTGGTTGAATCAATATGCAAATAGTCACATACTCTAATTGTATGTGAACACGGGATCCCTATGTTTTGCCATTTCCCACAACTGCATGTTCTGTCCTGTAACCGAACTTCATAACTGTGGTTTCCTCCTCCTGCACTACACGTGTTGAGTTGGGTAACTACTTGAAATATCAGCTCTTCATTGCTAAATGGCTTGAGATAGTGTTTCTCAGATTTACGCTTATTTCCTTCCCACGTGGATAAGGCATGTGCACTCCATTTCTTACCCTCTGAGAACTCAAAATGGTATTCTTTGCGCCGGTCATGGAAATATTGAACAAGTTTATTCCAAGTGAACTCAACCAACGCGGCAATAGGAAGGCCTCGTGCACCTTTCAATACACCATTAAAGCACTCTGATATATTGGTTGTCATTGCCCCAAAACGTCTCCCACCATCATGTGACTGGGTCCACATATCCACAGACTCGCGCATTAGGTATGTGTATGGAAGATAATCTTGATTCTTTTCCTTGCCATCCTTCCCCGTCACCTTCTTCTTATTCCTAATGGCCTCAATTTCCGCCTGCTTAATGGACTCCATTATGGTATCAAATTTAACTGCCTGACTAGCATATCCCGCTTTCAACGCCGCTGACTTTAGAGTTGAGTTCTGAAAATGGGTGTTAAAGTTGCTAGCAACATGTCGAAGGCAATATCTATGAAATACCCGTGGTCTTCCATCATCCCTTCTAGGCCATTTTGCAATGGCGTTTTTGATACCAAGATGTCGGTCAGAAATTATGCAAATGCCTTCGTCAGGTATCACGTGGCCAATCGCTTCTCTGAGGCACTGTAAAAACCACCTCCAACTGGATCCTGACTCACAATCCACAACAGCAAAGGCGAGAGGGAATACCTTGTTGTTAGCGTCGGTTGCCATTGCGACCAACAACTTTCCCTGATATTTACCATACAGATGGGTCCCATCAATACTAATAACCGGCTTGCAATATTTAAATCCTGATATGCATGGACCGAAAGACCAAAACACATAATGCAACAATACAGTGTCATCTTCATCGGTGGGTGTAAGACGATAGAATACTTGGGTAGTCGGGTCCTGATCAATATATGCCATTAGCAACTTTTGCAATCTTTGGTAAGACTCTTCCCAATTCCCAAACATCTTCGCAATCGCCTTTTGTTTCGCATCCCATACCTTGTAGTAAGAAGGCTTATGACCATTATATTTCGTTTCTATCATAGATCTGAGATGCTTAACTGGGGTAGTGTGATCCTCACATAACTTCTGATGGATGTCTAATGCAATAAAATTACAACTCATCATTCTACCATCATTTCGCACCCCAAGCTCTACACACGTGTGAGGACCCACATACACGGTGATCATCCATAGTCGGTGGAGATTGGGCTTCATAACTGCGCAAACATACCACTTGCATGACTCATGCACGCATTTCGCACAAAGTTTTTTCGTCGTCGACCTAGTGTAAGTAAAATATTTGTTTTCCTTGAGGGCACAATTTGTTAATACGCGCTTCACCTCCTCTTTATTGGCAAACGTCAACCCTTTGCACAAATTCATCCCCTCTCTCCAAGTAGACACAAATGACATCTCAATATGTGAAGGATCGACCATATTTTCCCAAGTATTTGTAGAGAATGACAATGCAGGAGGTTCGTAGGCAGGGATTGTGTTTGCAATGTTTTGGACGCTAATGACATTGTCTGCATAAGGTTCACTACCATCCAATGTCTCGTCGTCATCAATGTCCCTCTCAAAGTCCCCAAAGTCCCCTCTGTCAATCATGTCTTCATACTCATCTATTTCGGCAAAATCTTCATCGTTCATGGCAATATTCTCATTAACATAGTCGTCGTCATCATCGTCATCATCATTGTTAATGGCAGTAGTCTCATCAACATAGTCGTCGTCGTCATCATCATCATCACCACCACCATCGGCATGAACATCATCATCCTCTACATGTGTAGAATACTCATATTGAGCATCCGGAACCGTAACTTGTAAGCTTGTGGTTGTTTGTTGGATATCCTCTTGCCAAACTGCACGCGGCTCCAACTGTATGTACAACTCAATGTTAGTTACTTCAGCTATTCTCTCCAACTTGTCAAACATGATCTTTACATGTTTGTCTGTTTCTATCGCCATATACTTGTAATTAATCCGATGCTTCAAGATTTCATTTGGCATACGATAAGTAATTTGTATGTTGTGCACAGCAGGATTCTCACACAACTCTTCCATGACAACCTTCTTCAATTCATCAAGGGTCTTCAACCTACGATCAATTTGAGTATAATAGGTCTTTATACCCGGCCCTTCAAATGGCAATCCCTTGTTCGCATTGGCATTCTTAAGCGGACCACCGTGGTATAGGATTATATTAATTTTAGGCATTGTGAACCTGTTCAAGTCAAGTTACTGTGTTAGTTAAATCACATAATCTGAACCATGATTGCATAAAAAACAACTATAAACTCAGCCTTATTGACTTATAAACCTAAATTTTGTCATGCTTTTTGTTTCTGATTTGATGCTATGTTATCATACTTTGTTCAATTTAAAAGTGAACACAGTATGTGATTGCTTAATTCAAGAAATTTGAGGACTGTGTCATATACCAATTTCTGCTATTTGCATTGTTAGTATATTTTGCACTTATCTGTGCTGGTCTCCTAGACCATTATAGGAGCAGTTGGTGATTAGTTCTTCGGTATAAGGGTAATGTTAAGTTCTTGGTAGTTCAGAAATTTGACAAGGAAGGAATGAGGATTGAGGAAGAAAATCACAGTTACTAAATTGGTACTATTTGGCTCAGTGAAATCAACTATGGAAACAAACATTTTCACAAACACCTTAAAGGCAATCTTTCAATAGGAAGCTCGTATGGACTAAGCCCCATAAATTTAAACTTTGATTTACAAATTTACACAAATTCAACAAATTATATATAAACATCAAATATGAGACCCAATTTGTACTTATCAGTTATCACACACCCAGTTTGTGAAAATGCTTGTTTCCATAGTTGATTTCACTGAGCCAAATAGTACCAATTTAGTTTTTATATTACAACTGTTGCTCTCATAGTTTCTTCAAAAGAAGATCAGAAAAACATTGTGTTTTTAGCTCTTATTTATTCAAAACACTGTAATTTGAATATTTTGTCAAATGAACTTGAACTCCGTCGAAAAAAAAAAAAAAAAAACAAACGAATCTTGGAGTTTTTACCATTTCTTTTTATGGGAAAATAAATACTCAAAAAATTAAGACTACCAACACAAAGTTCTATAAATGTTGCATAATGGAAAATTAACTAAGTTATGTCAACTATCTACAAAATAAATACTCAAACTCTTTAACCCACACCCACAGACTATTACCCAACTACAATGACAATCAAATTATGGAAACCCTTACCTGAGATATGAATTTGATGAGAAGGAAGAGCAGTGAGAGAGGCAGTGTGGTGAGTAAGAATGAGAGGCAATGTGGTGTGAGAGTTATGGGTGAGTCAGAGTTAGTGAGGGTGAGAGTTAGTGAGGCTGAGAGACTCAGTGAGGATGCTCTGTTTTGGGTGAGACGGCTGTGTGTGTCTGTGAGCTTATGTTATAAGGGCGTGTTAAGCGAGTGATGTTTTTAATAGTATGCCCAGTAGAACTCGAGTCTATAAGACTCGAGTTCCTTGAAATCTTTCATTAAATACGGTTTTAAGGTGGAACATGTAATTTCCAACAAAACTCGAGTTTTAAATACTCGATACTCGGAAAACGAGTTTTCAAAACTCGAGATCTAGGTGTGTCATTCTTTCTTTCCAGGTCAGCACTAAAAAAGCAGAAAGCGAGTTTTTGAAACTCGATTTTTCATTGTAAATCTCGAGTTTTAGAAACTCGAGATGCTAGTTTCCTTTATTCTTCCGCGTGGTGCCTAACTTACTACGTACTTATCCCTTACACTGTTACTCTGCCCATTTCCCCAGCGGTATGTCCTCATGTTCATGTAATACTTTTTATTTTTAACTTTTTAAATAATAATTGCCCCAAAAAATCTAGGATTTATCTTTGCTTATTTTTAATGATTAAATGTGATTATTGAAAATCTAGGAGTTTCCTTACCATGTAGAGTGGGAACATAGCTGGATTTATATTAGATGATCATCTCCTTTTAAATTTCTTTATGGTTTAAATCTACTGTGTTGGAGCAGCCTGGCTTTGGCAGACAACTTTGCAAATGAAAATCTAAAGTGGCATGGAACTTGTTTTATTTGTAAATCTAGAGATTGGTGAAAGGTACTCGCTGGTTGTTAGCATTGGCTTGGTATTACCGCTATTAGTCTTCCCACTTAAAGAGGCCTTTTTAAATGTGGTACAAGTAGGGTGCTGGTGATTTTGTTCTTCACAAGTAGCACAGCTGTATCGAATTTTTTGCTCAGGAAAGAGCATATTGGTTGGACTCGTATTGGTTGGAATCGACTATTATAGCGTTCATTGGAAGCATCAACAGCAGGTTGATAAGTTTTTGCATCAAACAGGAAGATAGGAGGTTGTCTTTCGAGCAACAGTCACACAAAGATGAAAGTTTAACTTCTTTTTTTTTTTTTTTTTTTTTCCCCAGTTCTGTTTAGATTGATGTACCTGGATTTTTCCATGTAATTTTTGATAGTACTCACAGAACAATAGATTTACTTTTTCAGAGTTTGGTTGGCTCTAAATATGTTTATGGAGTTTATATGAGATGCAGTTGCTTATTCTGAGTATTCGTCTAATCAAGTAGAGGCTTTGCCTACCCAAAAATAATCTAAGCTAGCTTAATCTTGTTATATATGTTGCAATTCTTATAATAGGGGATTGAATTTGAAGTAATGACTCAACCCATGAGAACATAAAACCATTTAATTGGCAAGAACCCTCAGGCTTTTTGTAATAATGAACTGTTAATAGAAGACTTTGCAATGATCACCTAGAAGCTGTATTAAATCGAAATAGATTGCAATGAAATGGATCATCCAGGCCCATCTAACACTTTTCAATTTTAGGCCCACGACATCTCCTATTTTAGGCCTAAAACACACGTTAACAGGTCATCTAGAAGCATATTACGAGTATTATTTTGTAAGCAATGAACACTTTCCTGGATTAGAGTAAGCGAAGAAATTTCTTCCTACTTTCCTCAGGTAATAATTTACAACGGAGTCAGAGGGTCTCTTTCTAATCTAAGGCTGCGTTTGAATTGGGCGTAAACCATTTCAGGAAATCCTTTCCACATTTTCCGCGTGTTTGGCTGTTACGAAAAATAGAATTTTCCGTAAAATCACTTCCAATTTTCCCTTACACAACAGAAATGATTTTCAGTACCTATTTTCACTTTAAAGTATTTCCGGAGAGAGAGAGAGAGAGAGGAAGGAAGAAACAGAGAGAGCCCAAATCGCAAAGAGAGAGCCTAGATCGCCGTTGCGAGTTCGCCGGCGAACCCATCTTCATGATCGCCACGACCCACCGATCTTCGAACCAGAGCCGGCGACCCACGAACCCAAAGCCCAAAGCGTTCGACCCAGACCCAGACGTTCGACCCAGACATTCGACCCATCGCCTTCGACCCAAACCTTCGACGACCCAGGCCTTCAACCCAGATGTCGTCGTCGACCCAGATCTCGTCGTCGACTCAGACCGAGACCGAGACCCATCGCTCTCTCTTCCTCGATCTCTCAGTTTTGTTTTTTTAAAGTTTGATTGTTGTTGTTGTTGTGGTGGTGTGGTGGTGATGTTTTGGTGGTTGTGGGTTTTGATTGCCGGAATTTTCCGCCGGAATTTGTTGTTGAATTGGCTGTGATGTTGAAATTTTTTGTAATAAAATTTGTTTGGATGCTGAGAAAATGTGAGAAAGTAATAGGAAAATAGCATTTTCAAATGCAACCAAACACATAAAAACATTTTCTAGGAAAATTTGAATAATACTGCCAAACACTTGAAAATATTTTCCTTTTTCGGAAAATAGAATTTCCTGAAAATAGATATTTTTCGGAAAATATTTTACAGAAACCAAACGGACCCTAAGAGGAAGGAAATTGTTTTTCCTTTGCTATATTCAAAGTTTGAAAATGAATCAGAACGCATAAGCTTTATTCAAACACAATTTCAAGTGTTAGGCCCACAACATATTCATTTTTATGGCTCAAAACACGTTAACAGGTTCTCTAGAAGTAGATTATTATTTTGTAGGCAATGCACACTTTCATAGTTCAGAGTAAACAAAGATATTTCTTCCTACGGAGTCAAAGGGTCTTTATTATTTAAGAGGAAAGTAGACTACTCAACTTCCGTATTTGGGCCACCAACTATGAAATTGATTTCTCTAAAAAAGTTAATCAGACTACAAATAGTATTTTCATAGTAGACTATCATATAGTCTTCTTGGCCTCAAAACTACAACTAACATTCAATTTTTTCACTCTGCCATTCCCATTCTCTCAAATATGATATGATTGTTTTGTGTGAACCTAGAACTATTTAATTTGGACTAAGTAATAACTTGGCTAATTAACTAAGTTACTCCGATTGTGTTTTAAGGTGTCTAAAAACAAACAAGTGGTATCAGAGTGGGTAGCTCTCTTGTTCTAGATCTTTTGATCTCTGAGCTGATTCTTGACCCCTGCTATCATAGAACACAGGCACTCTCTTGTTATTCTACCTCACTTTAATGGAAATAATTATGAGTATTGGAAAGTAAGGATGAAAGCATTCCTGAAATCTCTTGATGAGAGAGTCTAGAACTCCGTTGAGTACGGATGGTAGAAGCCTATTACTCCTATGAGTGAGTGACAAACTTCTTAAAAAGAAACAACCGCTTTCAATAGCAAAGCTATGAATGCTATTTTCAATGTTGTTTTTATGGAGAAATTTAAGAGAATCTCAAATGTTAAGGTTGCTTACACTGCTTGGAATATCCTCCAGACTGTGCATAAAGGCACTAAGGCTATCAAAATTAATAAGTTACAGCAATTAACATCTAGATTTGAAAGCATTAGGATGTTTGATGATGAATCATTTGATGAATTTTATACTAAACTTAATGACATTGTTAATTCTGCATACAACTTGGGTGAAATCTATGATTAACCTAAAATTGTTAGGAAGATTCTTAGATCTTTAACTGAAGATTTTAAACCTAAAGTGACTACCATCACTAAGAGCAAGGATGTGGACTCCATCCCTGTAGATGAACTTGTAGGATCTCTTCAATCCTATGAGTTGGACCTACCCAAAACTAGTAAATCCAAATTAATGGCTCTTAAGTCAACTGATGATGTTGATGTTGATGGATTTGATGATGAGCTCACTGCTACAGAGATTGCTTACCTTGCCAAGAACTTTAGGAATTTCCTTAAAAACAACAACAGAAATGCAAGAGATAAGAACACTGCTGAACCTAGAAATTTTATGAAGAATGATCCCACTAAGGCTAACAACACTGAAAAACCTAGAGAAAAAGTTGGTCAATCTTCTAATAATACTATGGGTCCTCGATGTTTTGGATGTCAAGGGTATGGTCACATGAAATCTGAATGTCCTACATACTTGAGGTCTAAGGGCAAGGATATGGCTGTAACCCTTAGCGATAATGAAGTTTCTGATGATGAGTCTAGCTCTAACGAGGGTGGAAACTTTATTGCTTTCACTGCTACTGTTGTAGTCAATGAAAGCATGTCTGTTGAAAAGAACCCTTCTGATGGGGAACTCTCTGAGGATGCAGATCTTCAAGAAGCCTACAATAAACTTTGCAAAGTTGCTGCAAAGGATGCTATGAATGTTGATCTTGGCTTGAAGAAAATTGCATCTCTTGAGCTTGATAAGAAAAAACTGCTTGTAAAACTGTTTGATGCTAATGAACTTTTGAACAATGTGAAAACTGAGAATATGCTTTTGCTTGATAAAGTTAAGAATTTAAAACTTGAACTATCTATTGCTAGAGAACAATCTATTAAGTCTACAAGCTCTAAACTTGATCACATGCTAAGTGTTCAAAAGTCTCCCTCTGACAAAACTGGTTAGGTTTTGTAGAAAGCATCTTTGTGTCTACACCCCATTTCACTAATTTTGTTCCTTCTTTTTCCTCCAAACCCCCTGTGAATGAGACTGTTAAACCTGTAGAAGTCACACCTCCTAGGAAGATTAGGGTTGATTAGAAATAATCTAAACCTAGGGAGTCTACCCTTTCTAAGGACAAGTTGCATGGTGAGCCTGCTTGGGTTTGTCATTTTTGTGGAAAGTCTGGGCACATTCGTCCAAACTGTTTCAAGTTGCAAGCTGCTGAGTGAGCAAATAAGCCAAAAGTGTCTGTGCCTCAAGCATAAGATCCTATGGTACTTATTGGTGAATTGGTAAAGGCTCTCAACCTTTATTCCAATCCTGGAGTTGTAAATCACTTTAATGTGAATAAGAACTCCAATGCTCGAGGTGTATTTATCAAGTTTTGGATGCAAAATGCTCGATCTAATTGAGTCTTTTTGACATGGTCATTGTGCTTCATTGCTCTACTCTTTACGACCATTGTTCTTTGGTTTTTGTTTTCTTTTTGTTTCCAGGAATTGCATTGCATAATATTCATGCATTTCATTCTAGGACTGTTTTTGTTTCTTTTTTTTTAAAAAAAAAAAAAAGGAAAAAGGGAAGCAAATTGTGTTTTGTATTTATTTTCTTGGTTTTGAAAACAAGGTTAGTCAATTTATTTTCACATAACATGTCTTTGTACCTTGTTTAGCTTGGATGAGCTTATTTATTGCACTTTACTAGTTGAAGCTTTGTAGTGCATGTTTTGTGAGAAAGATGTTTATGGTTTTTGATCACTTTGTCTTGATCTTGAAGTCACATGTCTTTAACTGTCGGACTTGAACCTTTTGAGAAAGGCATAAATAACCATCTCACCATTGCTCACTAGCCAATCATTAATACCTTAGTACATATCGTAAGATTTTGTGCTCGAGAAAGTGTAGCACATGCACAAAAACAACATAAGGTGTAGCCTCGGTTTAAATTCTTAAAATTGGTGTGTACATTATTGGACTTAAAGTTAAATCAAACAACTAAAATTGGTGTGTACATTATCCTAGCTATTTTAATAAGTTTCTGATCAATTATAATTTGTATGTACAATATGAGGCAAATAAAAAAAACTTACATGATTGCAAGCTTATGATCTAGGAGATGTGAGAGCTATATGATGTAACTCTTCAGGAGATAATCTCTTTCAAATTCTATGCGATGAATTTTTGTAAACTTTGTGTTTGATTTCTATTCACATATCACCTCACATGTATCTCTAACTTTTGCTAGTTGCACACACTACACAAGTTACTCTTTGCTAAACTTTGTACATGTTATTGTGTGTGTCTTTGGTTTAACCAACTAAGTTTGAAAATTCCTTGAGTTTTATGCAAAACATATTTGATGCTTGAAATTTTAAGATAATGGTTTGAAAATCTTAATTTTGGGAAAACTGTGTTCAAAACTTGTGTTTTTGAAAGACATTTCATCTTATACTCATGCATTTTATTTTGAAAATTCAATGCTTTAAGGAGTTTCTGCACAAAATTACTTTGTTTTTCAAATATTTGTTTTTTCCAAAATTTCGATTGATCAAATCTTTTCTTTGATCAATCAAAATTGCAATTAAATTTTTGGTCAGCCTCTGTCTGTTTTGATCGATGCTTGATTGATAATGGATCAATCGAAGCATTTTCGACCGATCGAACCTAAATTTTGATCAATCGAAAATCGTAGAGAGAGTTTTTTAAAAAATTGATTTTCATGTGTTCAACTTACTTTTGAAAAAAGTTTTCAAACACTCTCTCTCTCCATCCGACTTGGTCTAGGCTTCAATCCAAATTTTTGTCATTTTTCTCCATTCTTTTTGCAAGGTTTTTCTCTCCCAAGGCCCGTAAGACCTTTTTACCCTTCCTTTTGCATTTATTTTCATTTTTCATACATAAAATCATGGATTATTTGGGAAATTTCGAACCTAAGAATTTTTGAGGTTTTTGATGATTCAAGCTTGTTTTCTTGAAATTGATCAATGGATTTTTGTTGAGGGATGTTATAAATGTGATCTATGTTGTTTAATTTGATCAATTTGATGTATTGTGAGAAACTGGAAATTCTAGGGCTTGAATATACCCAAATTGGGGATTTTATTCAAATTGAGTTTAGTTGATGAAATTGGCTTGTTAGATTGATAAATTTGATCATAATAAACTGTTTTCTATCTTGTGTGATGATCAATTGGTCAATTTAGTACAAATTGAACAAGTGGGTTTTTCAAAATTTTGGGGTTTTTGTTGTAAACTCTATGCTCAAGCCAATTTTGTGATTCTAAACTTAAATTGAACTTGTTATCACTACATTAGAGCATGCATCATGACAATTAACTGTTCATGCATCATATAGATTGTTATTTCTATTTTTTTGTGCTAACTTGTAGTCTACCCTTGGTTTTTCTTTTTATTCTTTATGGTTCTGTCCTTGTGTCTTGTCCTTACCCTAGCACCATGTGTAAGAAGACTAGAGCCCATAGGACATCCTCTTCTTCTTCTACTCCTTCCCCTTCAAGCGTTTTGTTTCCAAGTGAACCTTAAGAGAAAATTTTAGGCTAAGTGGAAAGTGTTGTTAGATGAGCTTAATCCAGCCATTATGGCTAATTTTGAGTGCAAGGGCTGGCTACCATTATTGGATATTGGTCCTCCACCACTAGCTACCCTAATTAGAGAGTTCTACTCGAACCTCTTTATCCACGTCTATGATTCCAACACTTTAGTAAAGAGTTGGATACGAGGTGTAGAGTTCACCATTACTCCTAGAGTCGTGGCTGATGCTCTTGGGGTACCGTTGGTCCAGCACCCTGTCTATCCCTATGATGAGTTCCCCCCCTTGGAAGACATCATGTCTTACATCACTGGGTCTTCTATCCAGTGGGGTTCTGATCCTTGGATCACCACTACTGAGCTCATCGAGGTGCACTATCTTTTCTTTTGGATAGCGTGTCATTCTTTGTGGCCTATCTTTCATCTACACACCATTCCTTTGGAGTGATGTGCATTTTTGTACGCTCTTGTTACGAATGCTCCTATTAGTTTTCCTCATCTGTTTCTTCGTTCTTTGAATGAAGTTTATCAGAGTTCTTCTACCGCTCATGCTCTTTTTCATCCTATTTTCATACATAGGATTTTGTTGTTCTTAGGTTTAGATGATTTCCCTGCTTCTGAGCCAGTACATATAGTTGCTCCCATAGGTGCCTCCTATCTTAAGCAGAGGGCTGCTTATATGAGAGGGAGCTCTAAACGCCCTTATGTTGAGCCTTCTGGTACCGCACCCCCTCCTTCTTCTATAGGTACTACTTCTGGTGAGGCATCTGCTAATCCTGTTGCTGCTACTATTCCTCCGCCATCTACTTCGGTTGCCTTTGACATTCATTGTACATTAGAGATTGTCATGACCATTCAGGTGGCTCATGGTCAGATTTTGGTGGACATGCTTGATGAGCTCTGTGCTTTGCGAGCAAATTTGGCGCATCTTCGACGTTCGCCTTCGCCACCTCCTTTTAATGATGGATTTTGATTGTCCTTTGGCATTCCATCACAAAAAGCGGGAGTACAGAGTAGATTTTGGACACTTGTAGAGTTTTTTTTTTTTTTTTTTTTTTTTTTTTTTTTTTTTTTTTTTTTTGGGGGGGGGTNTTTGTTGAGTATTTCGAGAAATATACAGGTTGATTCAATCGTGCTACTGTCTACACTTGCAACTGATGGATAGTAGTTAGGTTGGATTATTTTTTTAATAGGCATTATTTTTGTAAAGGGCTTTTACTTGTAACTTTGAGCATTGTGTTTGTGTTTTGTCACAGATTGCCAAAGAGAGAGTTTGTTAGGTTCTAAGTACTTAGGAACTAATGTATTAGAATTCTGATTTTTATTGTTGGCAAACCATGATCAAAACAGGTTATTAGTCTTGTTTTAGACTTGCTCAAAGTATGTCTTTTATGTAAAGTTGGAATTGAGTTAACTGTAGAATTGAGTGTGCAATTCTAATTGGCTCGATAGATAGAGAATTAGACTCGATCAATAGAAAGTCAGGTAGAATGTTTTTCCTATAGAATTTCCAACTCAGCCCTAAGCCCATATGACGTATAGGGTTTTATGTTTTTCCCTAGGTATAAAAAGGGAAACCCTAGCCATGTTTTAGATGTTGCTCAATTTGTTGTGTGTGTGAATCTCTTGTGAGATTTGAGAGGTGGTTGCCTTCACACATGCTTAGGATTATCAAGAAGGAGATTTCATTGAGAGCTTAATGATCATTCAGTTGCTGCACTAAAGAGCTTAAAGATACATAAGTGGGAGTGCTTGTACTTGCAGGAGAATCCAAGAAAGAAGGAGTCCGTGGTTTCGGAGCTTGCACGTGGTCTTGTCAGTAAGTTTTCTACATGAGGTAGCAATAGGATGTTAGTGGTCTAAGTCGCTATTGTAAAACTTCGATTCTTTCATAGTGGATTCAGTTTTACCTTGAGGATAGCTAGGTTAAATCCTCCCCAGGTTTTTTACCGATTTGGTTTTCTTGGGTTATCATATCGTGTGTTCTTTATTTTTCACACTTTACATAATATGATTGTTTTGTGTTAACCTAGAACTATTTAATTTAGACTAAGTAATAACTTGGCTAATTAACTAGGTTAATCGGATTGTGTTTTAAGGGGTCTAAAAACAAACAACAAGTACTTCGATAAACAAAAAATTAAAATGGTTAAGCTAACTCCAAGCTTATCTCCATAATCAACACCAATCAAAATCCACTATTAAAAATAGGAATTACAACCACACAAACTCACAAATATATATATATATATATATGTATATAATATAATATAATATAATATATGATAATATAATATAATATAAAAATCTTAAACATAAACTAACCCAAAGTCCCAATACACCTAATGGTGCTCTCACACTAAGTCACTAGGCGAAACTAGTCTTTACCTCTCTCACAAGACAACTTTGATCTGGACTCTCTCATAGAAAACAAAGCCACACCACTATACTTTTATAAGGGATGGCACTCACCTCCTTACTTCTCTTCTTTTCAATGTGGGAATAACTCTTTTAAGAAAATTAGACAACAAAATCTCTAAAGAGAGCAAATCCAAAAGTCTCCATAGCAAACCCTGACTTTTCTACTAGTTTTGAAAGCTCGAATTTGTGTGAAAACACAAGAGCTGTTTAGACCTCCCAAATTAATAATTATGGCTCAGCTAATTTTACTCTAACTTAACCTAAGTGCAGAATAGAGTAAATGCGAGCGAACAAACACAATAACTACTCTAAGCCATATTCATCAAATATCAACAATAAAATAAAAGTTAAAAGAGTAGGGAAGAAGAATGCAAAAACAAGATAACACCCCGATGTGTTATCAAAGAGGAAACCGAAGAACTTGGCAAAAAACCTCTCCACCACCCCCCAAGCAATAAATTGATCCACTAGAAAATGAGTTGGAGTACACGAATAATAAAAGACCCTCCAAGCCTAGTCTACCCCATGTACTTGAGCCCTCCAAGCTCCTGCTACCAACTAACTTGACGAAACCTTGTCTTCTCTAGCTCTCCAGATCACACAATTCAGCCCAATTGCATCCATCAAACAAATAGCTTCTTCTAATGCTTCCCAGTAGCACCAAAACCTCACTTTACACTCAAGATGGTTATGGTAAGTGTTTGGGCTATCAACCTCTCAAGGATTTGGATATGGAGAGGTAAGAGTTGAGGAAAACCACAATGGATTGTGTAGAGGATTGTGGGTATGACAATCTCTAATTCTCAAGGGTTATGCCTAGGGTTTTTTCTCTAAAAAGAACTCCTCTCAATATGTGGGTAATGTGGGTATATATAATGTGGGTAGAGACATAGTATATCAGATATGACAAAATAGCAAAACAGAATGTTTTGCGGGTATCTCGCGGGAAGGCCTTACCCGCGAAATACTTGCGAAAACCAGCTGTCACCTTCTGTCACGACTCTTCGCATTCCAGTCATATGCTGAGCACATGGCTTTACTTTGCGGGAAGTCTTCTCGTGAGCTACCCATGAAAACTCCTTTGATCTTCAATTTGTCTTGAATCTTCACACTCTCTCTCACACATAACTCATACAATGAAATCCCATATAAAATACAAGGTACATAATATTAAACAAAATTACAATTAAATTTGATTTATATTTAACACCACAATCACAACCACATATGCCAAAGACATTTCAAAATGTAAGGAAACCATTTTTCTAAAATTAACCCAATCTCCCATATAAATCAAAACCCAAATGATTTCTCAAGAAATCCAACTCACATGGTTGCCAAACAACAAAATCCATTTTATAACTCATATAGGCAATTTGTCAAACACTTGGCAAGCAAAAGACACGTGCTCATATTAC
The DNA here is from genome assembly GCF_002906115.3 of Quercus suber. Lineage (NCBI taxonomy): Eukaryota > Viridiplantae > Streptophyta > Magnoliopsida > Fagales > Fagaceae > Quercus > Quercus suber. Next base: position 53,561 of record NW_027069626.1, on the reverse strand, counting down.
TTGCACAAATTTATATTTAACACCACAATCACAACCACATATGTCAAAGCATTTCAAAATGCAAGGAAACCATTTTTCTAAAATTAACTCAATCTCCCATATAAATCAAAAACTCAAATGATTTCTTAAGAAACCCAACTCACATAGCTGCCAAACAACAAAATCAATTTCACTCCATTAAATTAAAAACCACTAATAAGATTTTAAATGTACCAACAAACACAACAAACTACTTCTAAAACAAAACTCACAACATAAAGAGCAATCCTAACAATATAAGATAAAAACCCAAAGATATTAGAAGGTGGGTCATGGAGATTTTACCTTAAATTCGTGTTAGGAGAAGTCAAACCATGGATAAGAGTTTAATGACTAAAAATCTAGTAGAAAATAACCAAGAGACCAAGAGGGAGGAGAGATTTAGTAGAGAGAGAGAGAGGGATGTGTGTGTTTGAGTTTGTGTTTGTGTTAGGGAGTGAGTGATAATGAGAGAGGGAGGGCTGAAAATTTTTTTAAGTGAGTGGGTGGGAGAAATGAAATTTTATGTGGCAAAGGAAAATTTTTTTGCTGAAATTTAACCCATTTAAGCTGTACTCTTTATTGATGAAATTTATTTTGTCGCTATTTCTAACTTTTTTGTTACGAATTATGATTTCGTCACTAGAGCTGCTAGTATGCATTGGACTTTTGGCGACAATTTATTTTCGTCACTATTGGTTACCTTTGGCGACAAAATGAGTTTCTTCCCTAATACTGTTCAAAGCAACATCTATAGCAATGAAATATTTCGTCACTAAAAATCTCAATTTTTAGCGATGAAATATTTCGTCACTATAGATTAATTAAGTTCACGCCTAGTTTTTTCCTGTTGGTGCCCTTGTTTCAAATCAACAATAGCGATGAAAATTACTTTTCATCGCTAAATGTTATAATTTTTTTTATTATTAGCAACGAAATCTATATTTCGTCGCTAAATTTGTAATTTTAACAACGAAAAAAATATTTCCTCACTAAGTTTCGTCGCTAAAAATACATTTTGTTGTAATGGTTCCCTTGTTTGTTGTGGGAATTCTCTTATTATATATTCATGTTGAACTGGGAACATACGGTACACATGAATTGGTACAAAGTTGACATTTTTTCCCCTTATAAACCTATTTAGAGTTTTTAAAAAATAAGGTTAACATGTAAGTCAATTTGTTTCTACAGGTTAAAAGATAAAAATCAAGTTCAATTGAGTAAGTCATTGTTGAAATTTTCCTAAAGTATCTGGAACCACCAAACCGCCGAAAACCACTAGACACCAACCACAAAAACCACACCACCACCAAGAAGAAGAAGAAAAAAAAAAAAAAAAAAAAAAAAAAAAACCTGCAAATTCCATAAAAAGGATTAGTATGGATCAGCTTAATAATCAACTTCCAAGAATCACTAGTAAAGGATCTTCTTCATCAGCTTCCTCTTTCCAATTACTAGTAGCACAAATGGGTCACTATGTGCAAGAAAATTAGCAATTGCTAAGGTTGGATTGAGGCATTAAAAGATAGACTCCATAAGAAGCATCTTTCCAACATTTGGGTCCCAATGGTACAGTGCAAAGACGGTGACCTGTTACACAAAATGTTTTTTTTTTTTTTTTAATTACAGTGAACATCCTAAAGCTGTTAACCAATACAGAAACTTGTATCCAATGATATATAGCAAGTGGGGTAAATACCTCTATATCATCTAGAGTCCAATTGTTTTAAAGCATTCTGAATCGCAAGAGCATCTGATGGCTAAATTGCTTTTGCCAAAAATGATCAAATAGTTCGAAGCAACAAACTTTTAATATGCAATCATAGTTCTTGTAAATCTAACAATTTTAGGTAACTAATACTGAATAAATGTATTATGGATCATCTTTGCATACAATCTATAATAAATAAACAGAGAAAAAAAAAGGAAGAAAGAAAAGGGTTTAAATTAATCAATAAATAAATTAGGCTAACTAAGTTGGAGAAACATGTTTCATAGAAAGAGAATCTTGTATTTGCTAATTAACCTTTCATGGTGCTACCTCAATACACAACAAAGATACGGAATTTTCATTGATCTAAATGCTCAAAGAAATAGAGAGAGTTGAAAACTATTATATCATTTAATTATGTGCGTCTCAAATTACTTCATTTCTATAAGGTTTTGATCTTCACTACTTACATCAACAGAAGAATTTCTAAGCATGAACAACCATTAAATTTTGGCATTTATATGCTTATATAATAGTAGCTGTGAACATTAGAGAGTGCTAACCATTATAATAGTGCATTCTTTTGCTTCCCTCTACTTCTCTAGTTCCATCAATAGACTCAATCTCTATTTCAAGCAATTCAGCCTCAACATTGCAAAACATTACTGTGTCTGCATAGACTCAATTCATCTTTATTCTACAATTAGAAGAGTCACCATTTCAAGTTCTTTTTTCGTCAACAATATTAATAACACCACACCCAAAGTAATTCGAAGTCTAGAACAAAGCACTATTGAGTTTAATTCATAACATTTTCATCAATCATATAACCAATTTACCAGAGTATAAGGAATAAAATCATTAAAAAGGTTTCCACTAAATTGAAGCCAAAAAAAAAAATATATATATATATATATATTAGTAAGGCTGTTATCCCTTTATTAACAGTGTGACTAAAAGTGAAATTCAAAGTGGAAAAGTCTTTCCAAAAAAAAAAAAAAATCAACGCGGAAAAGGAACATTATATATAAAACTGTCTATGTTGCAAGAAAATAGCCTTACCAACCAAACATGAGATGTTTGTCTTCTTGTCCTCATTTCCTCCATGAAAGTAGGATTCTAACTGAATGGAGTTATCCACTTTTTGTCTATTCTAAACCAAGCCTTTCATACCTCTAGAAAATATCAGCTACCCCTTCAATTAGAACAACAATCCCAATTATTTAAAGCAAATCACCAACACCCTTCTTTTAAAGTGACTGGAATGTGCAAACCACTTTTAAATTAGAATCTATGTTTTCTTAAAGGATCATACAATGGTGTTTTTTCTCCAAGAGTTTGTTATATATTTTCAAAGTCAAATTGGAGTTTTCCCAATGCCTATGATGTTGTCAAGAATAACCACATATGGTAGTAGTATAGTGTAAAATTTTGAGAGAATGACTATAAGAGATCCCATGCTTACAATCTAATAATGTTGTAAAAATTTAAATATTTTTGCTTTCTTTCTTCTCCTCTTTCATGACATCCAAGAAAGGCTTTCAAATTTGTGGCTTAGCCCTAAAATAGCCAACAATGTAATTTATTTTGAGATTCTAATTTCAAATATTCATTTTAGCCACTACGTTCCTTGATTTCCTTTAGCAACCAAATACAATCTTTTTGGGGAGGAAAAAAAGAAGGAAAAAAAAAAAAAAAAAAAAAACCCCAAACAGCCAACCAGCTCACCACCACACCGATCTAGAAATTCGATCCGGCGTGAGCTCCGATCCGGCTTGGTGATTCGGCGAGAGAGAGAGGGGATGAGAAAGAGAGAAGGAAGAGAGAGAAAGAAAGAGATAAAATGAGGGAGAGTGAGAAATTTGCTGGGTAAAATTAATTAAATTTTTTTTTTTAATACCATTTTGCTACAGTACCATCTTACATTTGAGATGGTACTGTAGCAAAATCTCAAATTTTTTTTTTGCATATGGGATATAGCCTTCCCATTGCTGATGGGTTTGGGGCTTAAATGCCAAATGTTCTTAACATTTGGCATTTACAAGCCCAAATGCGGATGCTCTTATGCTACTATTTGAAAGTAGAGTAATAGACAATTTCTAATAGTGTCCACTTTCATTTAAGTGTTTTTTCTTTTACATGTACACAAGGTGTTTGATGAAATTTCTTAGAAATTTTTTGCTGTTATTCTAGAAGCCATAATACTTGCAAAATTGAGAAGTCAGTTTAATGGTGAGGAACATAATTTTTTTTTTGGGTGAGAAGCATAGACAAGCACAAAATTTTAGATGGTGGTTAGAGATGATAACCTTGAATAGAAGTGGTAGCTAGATGGTATGTTGAAAAAATTTCTAATTGAGTAAAGATGTTAAATGCTTGACCAAAACACCGAAGAGTGAGTTTACCTTCATGCTCTTAAGGTTCAATTTTCTCCTCCTATTGATGCAATAGTTTCAGAATTAGTACCTTTTAAGTTTTAAATTTGATTATTCTTCTAAACCCCCTCTCTTTTTTTGTGCCATTACAATTTCTTTGTTTAATAATGATTTGTGTTTAGTTACTAAGAAAGTGTAGCAATAGAATACATATGAATAGTTTTAGGTTTTTATTTGGTTTGGTTGAGATTTGGGCATCTTCTTTACATAGCTGTTTGGGGTTTTTTTTTTTTTTTTTTT
>NW_027069626.1:0-44215 GCF_002906115.3 Quercus suber | reverse complement strand
AAGAGCCACAAAGCTCACTTGCTTAGTTGTGCATAGAGATGCTCATCTAAGCTACAAGAGATACAAAGTTTAGAAAACTTTGTTTCATTGGCCATCTAAGGTACACAAGTACCAAAGTACACATAACACACACTGTTTTTGTATTTTTCTAATTTTTCAATTTTTTTTTTATTATTTTTATATCAAAAACAAAACAAACAAAACTGAAAGTAAACACACAAAACATGTTAAACAAAATGAAGCAAAAACTAGACTGACTCAGCAGAAAAACAAAACACACAAGCAATGCAATACACAGAAAAACAATAAGAGAAAAAAAAGTGATGAAATCACTTAAAATCCTTTTTCTTCTACACCTTGGAAGATCCTTTCCTTTGATTGAATCCTTGAACCGGCAGTGAGGGGGAAGAATTTAACCCGTTCAAGTTCGAAAGGAACATGAGGGCTTTCAGAAGATCTCCAAGAGGAGCAAGAGAGGATTGAAGCTGATTTTGGCTTCCATATGCTATCATGCCATTGCTCTATTGAGTGGCTAACCACTTATAGCAATTTGGTCTAGTATGACCGGTAGCTCCACAATGATGACAGAGATGCTGCTTTGTTTGTTTAGGCTTTTGAGAGTTAGCTTTCTCAGCCCTAGGGTTTTTAGCATCTTTATCTTGCTTAGGGGGTGCTCCTAAGATAGATTTACCCTTGTCTAAGTTCTCATTAGCTAATTCAGTTTTAACATCAATATTCTCAATTTCAGTATTCTTAGCAGGAGGAACAAAAACAGTATTGCTAGTAGAAGCAGTATTAGAGAAAGAAATACCATACCCCAAACTAGTTCGATCCGAAGCAGATTTCTGATTGCTAAGTATCTCATCAAGCTTTGCACTTGAAGTCCTCTCTAGTTGAGCTCTGACTTGAAACAGCTCTGCTTCAAGCTTCTTGGTCTTCTCAGCCAAAAAGTTGTTTTCAAATCTCAGTGCTCCAATAGTTTGATTCGCCTCATCAAACTTTGTGGACAACTCTTCACGATTAAGTTCCACATCACTGAGCTTCTTGGTAGCCGGCCTGTATAATTTCTCATGCTTTTCAGAGAGCTTGTAAAGCTTCTCATAGGCTGAATGGATATCATCTTGATCATCCATTTTCTCAAATTTTGACTCCACCAATTCTTCTTCTTCATCCACTTCTTCAACAATCCCTTCAGTGGGATTGACTGTGGTAGTGAAGGCATTTAAGATTCCATCATCCTCATTGTCGGAATCATCTTGAGGATCAGTGTCACTTAGAGTTGCAGCAAGTACCTTGCTTTTCCCAATGCTCTTGAGATATGTAGGACACTCATGTTTCATGTGTCCGAACCCATGACATCCAAAGCACTTTGGTCCTGCAGGAACAGTGTACTGACCGCCATCCTTAGCATCCTTCTTTCCTTTGTCTTGGTTTTTAAACTGAGAAGAACTGAACTGCCTACAGTCCTTGTCGAAGCTCCTTCCATTGGCATTCTTCATAAACTTCTTGAACTGCCGAGTGATGTAGGACTTCATCTTAGAATCTTCATCATCGGAAGACTCATCTGTATCACTGTTCTTTGCCTTCAAGGCCATGCTTTTACCTTTACTTTACTTGCCAATCCTAGATAATCCTATCTCATAGGTTTGCAAGTTTCCTACCAGCTCAGTCAAAGGAATCTTGTCAATGTCCTTTGATTCCTCTATCGCCATAATCTTGGCATGGAATCTCTCAGGTAGAGATCTGAGCACCTTTCTTACAATCTTGGGTTCAGGGATGGTTTTCCCAAGATTGAAGGCTGAGTTTACTATTTCCTTAAACTTGGCATAGGACTCATCGAACGACTCATCCTTCTCCATCTTAATTTCTTTAAAGCTTGTAGTGAGCCTCTGAAATTTTGAATTTTTGATAGCCTTTGTTCCTTCATAGGTTGTCTGGAGGATGGTCCAAGCCTCCTTAGCAGTTTCAGTTGAGGATATCTTTTTGAACTCCTCATTTGTGACTGCGCTAAATAGGGCATTTAACGCTCTGCTGTTGAAGTTAGCCGCCTTGATCTTAGTATCATCCCAATCGGTCGGTTCTTCTGTTGGCTTAGTCCAGGCAATCTCTACAGCTTGCCACACCTTTTCATCTAAAGACTGCAAGAAAGCTCTCATGCGTACTTTCCAGTATGCATAGTTAGTGCCATCAAATAAATGAGGTATAATTAAAAATTGTCCTCTATCCATGACAAACAGGGGTCAATGGATCAACACAGCAAAGATTAAACCCTAATCAGAGTGTGCCTGCTCTGATACCACTTGATAGGCCACAATCTGAATGACCCCTAGTGATTAACCCTAATTAATTAATTTAGCCAAGTTTATTAATCAATCAATTAATCATGAAATTTTTATGGAAGCACAAACAAATCACCAAAAAACTAAATATGCAGCGGAAAATAAATAACACGGTAATTTGTTTTCGAATGAGGAAAACCCTAACGGCAAAAATCCCACCGGGTGATTTTCAGGTCACCACTCCCGAAACTCCACTGTTATCAAATCAAGCGGTTACAAGTAAAGGAATCTCAAGTACCTTACCAACCTACATTTGAACCCTTACCCTAATACCCAATTGGACTTGATTTGTAGTGACAGTTCCCACCTTTGATGCACAGCTCCCAAGTACGTGACTAACCAATGCGCGGATCCAAGTACGCGACTTCAGAACACCAACTAAGAAAGAATGGTTGGCTACAAAGTTCTTCAATTTATCCTTTATGATAAATAGCAGGAAGATGCTTGGTTACAAAACTCTACGGTGCAAATACACAACAACTTCTTGATGGAAATGAACTAGGTCAAGAACTTTGTCTTTTGATCACAATTTGCTTGAACAGAGATTGCTGAATGCTAATGCAACTTGTGTCACTCTTGACGGCTCTTAAAACAATCCTTTTATATGTTTAGGGTTAGAAGAAAAGAAGGCCCAAAAACATATTCACGGATCCCAAGAAAATCAGATTAGAAATCTGAAATTTTAAATCTCGACAGATAGCAGGTGTCGAGGTAGCTATCGAGAAGGTGTCAAGCTTTAAAAACTTTGCACTTCAGCTTGCTTTTTCTTGGACAGACTTGATGACTTCAACACTTGACCTTGAAACATTGTTTCTTGAAATATTAAAAACATCTAGAACTACCCAATTACAAGTAGAGTACGTTTTGTCAAATGATTAGCCAATTTACATAAACAAGTGACATATGTTTTTAATCAAGTTAAAACATATATGTCCTAACATTAACTTTTTAAAAATAAAATAAATAAATAAGAGAAAGAAACAATAGTGACTTGGTTGCATTCTTGCAAAAGGATACAGTTAAGAGACGTAGCTTTGATTGAATTTGCTAAAATATGAAAGAGAGAGCAATGCGGTCAATAATTGAAATTAGCAAACTCCACTACCGGCTCCAAACTCATCAATCTATGCTAATCATTCAAAAGAAACACTCCCAATTGTAGCCCTAAATCATACTTAACAGCCAAAAACAATAGAACAAAATTAAAAACTTACCAGTAATGTTTTCGGAGAAGTTTTGGTCTGATTATAAAGTCCTTCAGATTTTTCTCTCCCTCTCTGACTCTCTCTAGCCCTTATTAACACTCTCAATGAACAATAATAATGTAAGGCTCTTTTGGTTTTTTTTTTTAATAAAAAAAAAAAAAACACAAATTTACTCCAAATTAAGGGCCCATTCAGCTAAATCTACACTACTCTACTCCCCCTCCCTCTCCCTCAATCCAAATAGACCATAAGCCTAAAATTAAAATAAAACATCACTAACCATTCTTTAAAACGCCAAGAGATGAAGCCCATGTAGAATTTGATCTTCTATAGGGTTTCCCCAGGTTCAACGAAACCAACATTGTTTAAATTTGTAGTTGAATAGCAAACCTTGATCTTAGACAATTTAAAAAAAAATTAGAATCTTTACTTTGATGAAATATGGAACTCTAACTTCAAATTGTTACTTATATGGAAGAGATTGCGTGCATGAGGTTAAGGATTTCGGGGAAGGTTAAGGATTTGGGGGAAGATTAGAGATTTAAAGAGAAAGGGAGTTCCTCGCATTAGGAGCCGCGTCGGGAGAGATATTGAATATAGTTGGGTAATTCTCTTAAAAAAATTAAACTTAAATAAATAAAATAGAAAGATTCTTTAAAAAAAAAAAAAAAAAAGGTGACATGGAAAATTGTGAGAGTTTCAAAGGTTTTTTTTTTTTTTTTAATATATATATATATATACATATTGAAGGAAATAGCTCAAAGATTTATTAGTTAGACAAAAGAAAGAAATGTTGTTTTATTTATTGTTTTTTGTGGGAAGGAATAAGAGACAGAATGTTGAATCTCTAATTTAATTTGTGTTGTATATATAAGTATATAAAATATATATTGTAATATATATACTAAAAAGTGCTTATTGAAATGTCATAACTCTTTGTATTAGATATACCAAAAGGTGCCTATTGAATGAAAATGTACTTATTGACCAAAAATGTGTTTATTGAGTGAAAAGGTACCTATTTAAATGAGTCTGGAATGGTGTTTGTAAATCAAGCACCTTCCAAAAAGCTTCATTTTTCACTTTTGCAAAAGTATACCACTACCCACAAGACTATCTCAAGAGAGTCAATACTGAATAGAAACATGTTTTGATAATACCTTTGAATTGTTTTGAAGTTACCGCTAATTTTATATATAAATAAACAGATATAAATATTAGGCAAAACTTAAATAAATTGTTAAAAATTTTAAGATTTATAATAGTTGATATACTTCAATATTATCAATAAAAATTTATGTACAATTATATTATTATTATTATAAACTAAAAGGCTAAAACCACCTGTTTCCAGATGCTATTAACATTGGTAATGTGCAAAAAATTGAATTAGAATCAATTAACATGGTGTGTCAAACAGGTATGGGCACATTTAACAAAACATCATACTAAAAAAAGTTAAAAAGGAAACCCAAACTACACATCTAGGTAAAGCAACACGAAGAGGAAGAAAAAGAAAAGAAAGAAGAAGAAGAAGGGCGGGACGATGTCAAGGTACCAGTACGAAAAATTCCGTCTCTTTCTCACCATATCGTCTATAATTGTCTCCTCTTGCCTCTTTATTTTTCTTTTTCTTTTCCCCACTATCAAATCCTTTGTTATCCCATAATGCTCTTTTCTACACTGATCCTTCTCTTGTAGTATTGCTCTTTGTTATCCTTCTCTTGTGTTCTCTTCAATTAGTTAAGCCATTCGGTAATGGAAGTTGTGGAGATTTGTGGGTTGGAGTAAATTGGCCTTGGACCACCAAAGAAATGTTTCAAAGTTGTGGACAGAAAAATAATTTTAGAGAGAGTGAAAGGGAGAGAAAAGCGTACTTTTTGTGGGTACAGTGGGTTTTGATTGAGGAATTTGTGTTTTTGATGGAAGAAGTGGTGTGTCTTTGGATGGAAGGTGGGCTCTGTCGTGGGACTGAGGAAGGAGCGTTGGGGGAGAAAAGTTTATTGGGTTTTAGAAAAGCTTTATTTTGCTTTTATGTTTTTCTTTTTTTTTTTTGGTATTTATGTTTTTTTTTTAAATATTGCGCTGACGTTGAAAATTGTGGGAGTTTTAGAGGTTTCGGTTTTATATATATATATATATATATAGACTATTTGGTTATAAATTTGCTCTTATTTGTGATGATGTTGTTCTAATTCTCAATTTAATATTCTAGTCCAACCTATGGGTCTAACTTGATTCACGTGTGTTGAGTTAGGTTGGATTTTTTTTTAACTTGTCATGGTGTGTTGGGTTGAAAAAACTCTTCAACCCGACCCATGCACACCACTACATATAAATAAATAAATTCATGATAAAGACCAAAAATAATATTTTATTATATATTCTATAAATTCATGATAAATAAATAAATAAATAAACTGTGACAAACTACTCTTGAACTAGGACTGATGGGAATGACGAACTCAACCTCCCCAGATGATTTCATTGAGACCAACGAGGCCGTCCTCTGAGACGAGCTAAGCACATGTCCATATCACTGACAAAAATAACAAAGCCATTCAATGCAACCAATAATGTCCCAAACGGTTACAAGACCAATTGTACAGACCATTAGATGCCTTATTAAGACCCACATTACTAAGCATGAGGCGTTACCAAGAGAGACATTAAAGCCACATAAATGACCACAACGGCTGGGGGTTATGGAAACATATATAAAGCCCTCACAACACCAGTACAAGGTACATAGACACACTAAAAAAAGCATTACTAGCTATTCTGATACTCTGCTATTTTCTCAAAAGTTTTCTTATACTGACTTTGGCATCAGAGACGTTGTGGCAGGCACCACGCCGATGACCACCTTAAGAGAGCTATCTTACCATTTTCACAGTGACACAGGCAAATACTAGGCTCCATCTAGACGTACTTACAATGACTGATGAATCTGCACTTCATCAGTTTGGCATCGTCTGTGGGGAACGACATTCTTTCGTACTCAAGTTCGAAAACGTAGTTTCCAATCAAACTCTACATTCAGATAAAGTCCAACCAAGATTCAACAGCCTTAGCTCAGCAAGTCCAGGCTTTTGCGGCCACCGTCGAAGAGCTCACTAGACAGAATCAAGAAATGAGGCTACGGTTTCAACAAGAGGAGAATCGGTCCAAAGCCAACCAAGAGGATGAGGGGGATAGCCATAGGAGGAGTGACTGTCGAGGACCAACTACTCCAAACGAAAAAAATTCAGACCTTCTCTAGGAGATGAGAAAGGACATGGACGAGCTGAGAAACACCATTAAGAAGAAAACAGACCGAAGTCTAGATAGAATGGTCCGAGCAATAGACTCGCCATTCACCACGGTAGTCTTGGAATGCCCTGTGCCATCAAAGTTTCATCTACCACAGCTTGAGCCATTTGACGGACTTAAGGACCCCCAGGACCATCTCAACACCTTCAAGACAACACTAGGCCTTCAACAACTTCCTAACAAGATACTGTGTTATTCCTTCCCCACCACTCTCAAAGAAGTTGTAAAGGAGTGGTTCACAAAGTTACCAACATCTTCCATCGATAGTTTCGAATAGTTGAGCAATGCCTTTCTACACCATTTCGTCGGGAGGGCAATGCCCTAAGAGGCCAACAAACCACTTACTCACCATTACACAAGAGGAGAAAGAAACCCTGAGATCGTATGTAAAACGCTTTACTCAAGAGACCCTAGAGGTAGATGAAGCTTACGATGAGGTGCAGTTGACAACCTTTAAAACGGGGTTGAAATCTAGAGAGTTCGTGGTTTCCCTCGCGAAGAATCCTCCTAAGACGATGGTAAAGATGCTCTTGAAGGCACAGAAGTACATGAACACTAAAAATGCATTAGCCGCCATAAAGGATGTAGAAAAGTCGGGAGACACGAGAAGGAAGGAGGGTGATCGTAGAGGACAAAAAAGGGAGCATCCAAATCATCGAACCAATGACGGGGGTAAAAGGAAAGACGAAAAAACTCCTCGAAAGGTAAAATTCACTCCCTTAGTTATGCCTGTTGACAAAATTTTGGTGCAGATTAAGAATGAACATTACCTCAAATGGCCAAGGCCATTACATTCGTCCCCCAACGTCTGTGACATGAAGAAGTACTGTCGGTTCCACAAGGATCACAGCCATTACACAGAGGATTGCAAGGACCTAAAGGAACAGATAGAGGGGCTTATATAGAAAGGGAAACTGCAAAAGTATGTGAAAAAGGGGGAATCTAGTAGATTCAAAGATGATAACAAAAACTACACAAATTCTCACCCAATGACGAGGATCGTACGTCCTAGTGCCCACCAAATGTGATCAGGGAGATCAAGACGATCACAGGTGGTCTATCCACAAGTAGGTAGTTCAAATCTCTCAAGAAAATATATCAGAGGCAGGTGAACATCATCCATAGGGTGCCCCCATTTAAACAAAGACGGATGGACCAAGAAATATGTTTCTTAGAAGAAGATACTAGGGGGGTAAAGCAACCTCATCACGATCCTTTGGTCATAATGCTCATGATCGAAGGATTCAATACCAAGAGAATCCTTGTGGATAATGGTAGCTCTGTAGATATCATCTACCTCTCTGCTTTCTAGCAGCTGAAACTAAATCCTGGAAGGCTGCGCCCATTTAACTCTCCCCTCATCAGCTTCAATGGAGACAGGGTGTATCCTGAAGGCATAGTGACGCTGACGGTGATAGTGGGGACTCACTTGAGACAATTGACTCGTCAGCTAGACTTTTTGGTGGTAGACTGCCCTTCATCGTACAATGTTATCATCAAGAGACCCACTCTTAACCACTGGAAGGCAACCACATCTACTTATTGCTTGAAGGTAAAGTTCCTAACAGAGAACGGTGTGGGCGAGGTGAAAGGAGATCAAGTATTGGCCAAAGAATGCTACCAGGCAGTGTTAGCTGCAAAAGAAAACCATACATGGATGATCGAAGAGAAGGAGGAAGATAATGTGGAATCCCTAGAGACAGTGGAATTGGTCAAAGGTGAGACAACAAAGACGACCAGAATAGGGACGACACTAAGTCGCGAGATGAGGACAAGACTCATCCATTTCCTTAAAGAGAACCTGGATGTTATCGCATGGAGTCAAGAGGACATGCCAGGTATATCCCCAAAAGTCATCCAACATAAGCTAAGTGTGGACCTAAAGACAAAGCCTGTCCAACAAAAACAACGAGTCTTCGCTCCAGAACGGAACCAAGCAGTTACAGACGAGGTTAACAAGTGTTATAGACTGGCCTTATTCGGGAGGTTTATTATTCAGAATGGCTTGCTAACGTTGTCCTAGTGAAGAAAGCAAATGGGAAAAAGATAATGTGCGTGGACTTCACAGACCTGAACAAAGCCTGCCCAAAAGATAGTTTCCCTCTGCCAAGGATAGACCAGTTGGTGGATTCTACTGTCGAGCATAGGTTACTGACGTTCATGAATGCTTTCTGAGGGTACAACCAGATAAAAATGGTTGAAGAGGACAAAGAGAAAACTACTTTCATCACAAGTCAGGGGCTCTATTGCTACAAAGTAATGCCCTTCGGACTGAAATATGCAGGAGCAACTTACCAAAGGTTAGTGAATAAAATGTTCAGCAAGCAGATCGGGAGAAATATGGAAGTGTACGTGGACGACATGCTCGTCAAGAGCAAGGAGGAGCCTACCTATCTAGACGACCTTAAGGAAACATTTGCCACACTCAAACAGTACCAAATGAAATTGAACCCCAACAACTGCGTCTTTAGAGTAGCCTCAGGAAAGTTCCTGGGATTCATGGTGTCCCAAAGGGGGATAAAAGCAAACCCAAAGAAGGTACAAGCCGTACTCAATATGGCATCACCCAAAACCATCAAAGAAGTCCAGAAGCTCACAGGAAGGATAGCAGCACTCAACAGGTTCATCTCTAAGGTGACGGACAAATGTTTCGGGAGAAATATGGAAGTATATGTAGACGACATGCTCGTCAAGAGCAAGGAGGAGCTTGCCCATCTAAACGACCTCAAGGAAACATTTGCCACACTCAAACAGTACTAGATGAAATTGAACCCCAGCAATTGCATCTTTGGAGTAGCCTTGGGAAAGTTCCTAGGATTCATAGTGTCCTAAAGGGGGATAAAAGCAAACCCGGAGAGGGTACAAGCTGTACTCGATATGGCATCACCCAAAACTGTCAAAGAAGTCCAGAAACTCACAAGAAGGATAGCAGCACTCAACAGGTTCATCTCTAAAGTGATGAACAAATGCTTCCCTTCTTCAAGACACTAAAACAAGCTTTTGCCTAGACTGACGAATGTCAGGCAACGTTTCAAGAACTCAAGTGCTACCTGAGCAATCCACTCCTCCTAAGTCCATTCAAGGAATGAGAAAATTTATATTTGTATATGGTAATATCAGCGACAGCCATAAGTGCAGCCCTGATTTGGGAAGAGGACAAGAAACAACTCCCAGTTTACTACGTCAATCAAGTTTTCCAAGGAGTAGAAGCCAGGTATCCTAAGATCGAAAAAATTTCATTTGCACTTGATAGGCCACAAACTGAATGACCCCTTGTGATTAAACCAATTAATTAATTAGCCAAGTTATTAATTAATTAATTAATCATGCAAACACGTGAAAGCACAAACAAATTGCCAAACTAAATATGCAGCGGAAATTGAAAGACACGGTGATTTGTATTCAAATGGGGAAAACCCTTGCGGCAAAAACCCCACCGGGTGATTTTCAGGTCACCACTCCCGAAACTCCACTATTATCAAATCAAGCAGTTACAAGTAAAGGAATCCCAAGAACCTTACCAACCTACAGTTGAACCCTTATCCCAATACCTAATTAGACTTGATCTGTAGTGACAATTCTCCCTTTTGATGCACGGCTCCCAAGTACGTGACTAACTAGTTTGATGCGCAGATCCCAGTACTCGGCTTACTCCTTTGTACGAATCCCAGTACGTGACTAACTCCACAGCAACCCTTTGATTGTTGTAGTTGATTTGCAGCAGAAGAAACGCAGCAAGAACTCTTCTTTCTATAGAAGGAGGCTAGGGTTTCAAAAAGAAAACCTTATGAAGCTCTCTAGGGTTAGGTTTTTCTTTTTCCCATCTCCTTTAAATAGGAGCTTAATAGGCTCTCCTATTCCAAATAGGTTTACACAAGTCTTGGGCTTTTCCTTATCCAATAAGGATTTTACAAACCCATAAACAAATAGCCTTTTAGAATAAAACATTGCTGGCTATAATCTGAAAATCCGTAAACTCGATCGATCGAGACATCTATCGAGTTTTAATAAATCTCGACAGATAGAGCTTCGTCAATGAGGTATTGAGACCTGCAGATTGCACTTTTCTTAAGCAGTTCTTGAGTAATCTTCATGTCTTCAATTTAACCACTTGTGATGATCATCTTGAACCTACTTAGATTTACCCAAATACAAGTAAAGTGCGTTTTGTCAAAGGATATGCCAATTACATAAAAATATGTCCCCAACAATCTCCCCCCTTTGGCAATCCATGACAAAACCACAAGAGTACATTGAATGTCCTAGAATACATTCTAGTTAAGATTACAAAATAAATAAGCCTAGTCTAAAAGATCTGAACCTTAGAAGTTGCTACAAGAAGAAGGTTTAGAATCTTGACTTGGCTTTAACTTGTCTTTCCTGAAAGGCACTAAACAAAACACTGAGGTACCATGTGGAAAATAATGACAAGTTAAATAAACAAGAAACATATGTATAAAGAGAGAAAAGAAACAACACATGTGAGATAAAGAGTGAAACACATACATCATCATTAAATATAGAAACAACACATGATTTATGTAAATGGTTACAAAACCAAAAGATACACAACACAAAATATATGTCAATATCAAAGTGTATCAAACTAACTCTCCCCCTTAGTTAGTTACATCAAAAACATTCTTCCCTTTAACATGAAGTTCTCCCCCTAAGTCTATTACTCCCCCTGAGGAATGACATTCAATTCTCAAATTTCTCCCCCTTTTTGACACGATTGTCAAAGGGCATAAAAAGTCAAAAGACATGACAGGAGACAGACAGAAAACTGACAAAGAGGGAAACGGGGAGAACAAGGAACCATAGACCTACAAGAAAAAAAGAATAACAAGATGCTATGGACCAAAAAAATGCAAAACAAAAAAAAATGAAATGCATGCAAGGGAATCTCGATCGATCGAGAGGTGTCGAGAAAGGTGTCAAGAAAGAAGGCAAAGGCACAAGAACAGAAGCTCGATTGATCGACCAGGTGTCGAGAAGCTATCGAGAGGTCAGAAACTTTCTTGATCGATCCACCAGGTGTCGAAGAGGTGTCGAGATTGCGATAAGAAAAAGGCTTGAAAAGCTCGACAAATAACAAGGTATCAAGAAGGTGTCGAGGAGGTGTCGAGCCAGCTTTTAAAAACAGTTTTTTGAGAAGAGAAAAACACAGATATGAATGCAATCTAACATGTACCTCAACCAATGATCCACTCAACATATTAAGCTCTCAAAATCATCTCTCAACAAAAATTTTAAGCACATGGATCCTCAAAAACACACACACACACTAAACAAGTCTAACCAATTTTATTTTTCAAAACAAGGCAAGACAGTTTAGTGAGCATACATTAGCACATGTAAACAATTGTGATGGCTAAATCACATTGTACCTGCATATGTATCAATAGTAGCAAAGAATATTGCGTGTTGTGTGAAAAACATCGTTCGATGGGGACTATCACCTTCGAGGTACATCCTATAACTCCCACATCTCCTAGAATACACACTTGCAACCATATTTAAAGCATTTTTAATCTTTTTGCTTTCTATTTTCTTTGCATATTTTCTTTTATTTTAGCATACCATATATGGGCATATAAAAGAGAGAAAAGAAATACCCAAGATGTTTAAGCATTTGACATCGCACTTTTGCTATGCTGAAGCATACGAATGTCTTTGACACTGCATTTTTGCTATGCCGAAGCATACATGTATCATATTATCATTGACGAGCAACAATGGTGAGATGGTTATTTATGTCTTTCTTTTAGGATTTTCTAGTCCTACCCGTCAAAAAGAGTGATACAAGTGTTAAGTTTAAGAGATAACTTAATCTTACTCATCATAAATAAAAGCCACAAAGCTCACTTGCTTAGTTGTACATAGAGATGCTCATCTAAACTACAAGAGATACAAAGTTTAGAAAACTCTGTTTCATTGGCCATCCAAAGTACACAAAACACACACTGTTTTTGTATTTTTCTAATTTTTCAATTTTTTTTTTAATTTTTATATCAAAAACAAAATAAACAAAACTAAAAGTAGACACACAAAAACATGTTAAACAAAACAAAGCAAAGCAATGCATAAAACTAGATGCAAATGCATGAAAGCATGATTCTAAAAACAAATAAGAAATCAAGAAAGAAAGTCCAACTTTAGATAGAAAGAAATAAAGCAAAAGACAAACAGAAAAGACAACTAAATCATAGGATCCTTTATCACCCACACAGCACGAGTCTTTGGCCATGAAGATAAAAGGCATGTGTCCTAGTATGATTACTAAAGGACATAGAGGAATTAGAATTCCCCTGAAATTGAGTCAAAAAGCTCGAAGCTTTTAATAACTTACCAAGAATAGGTACAAAGACTTTAGACAAAGGATGAAACCTATTAGACACTCGCTTATGAGGAAATAACTTGAAACAATTAGGGCGAGTGTGACCAGAATCACCATAATGGTGACAAACATGAGTAGTTTTAGAGCTACTCAACTTCCTAGAAGGAGGTCTAACCTTAGAGGTTGACAACTTAGGACAATTTGGCCTAATATGACCAACAATATGACAATGATGACAAGTAGGGACAAATTCAGAATTTTTATTCAACCTAGGAGGAGTTTTAGACATAGGTTTAGAAACTTCAGCGTTAACATCAGAAATTTTACCTTTGTCTATCCTAACAATATTAGCCTTCAACTCTTCATTATTCCTTTTAAATGAGGGAATATAAAAATCTTTTTCTTTTGAGTTAGGCTCAACATCAAGTTTGGCACTAGTTAATTTTTCAACTTCAATTTTAAATTCAACTAATTGCTCTTCCAAACTCTTAATTTTGTCCACCTGAGATGAAATTTGATTTTTAAATTTCTCATTCAAATTATTGGCTTCATCCAATTTTGTAATCAAATCATCTTTTTCAAGCTTGACCTTTTTAAATTTAGCTTTTAATTTTGCAGAATATTCAAGAGATTTCATACAAAAATTATAAAGCTTGTAATAGGCATCTTGAATATCATCATCATCATTCAACATAAGATCATGCAAATCAAAACAATCAAGAGTTTCCATGACAACAGGAGTCAATGGATCAACACAGTAAAGATTAAACCTAATTAGAGTGTACCTGCTCTGATACCACTTGATAGGCCATAAATTGAATGACCCCTTATGATTAAATCAATTAATTAATTAGCCAAGTTATTAATTAATTAATTAATTAATCATGCAAACGCGTGGAAGTACAAATAAATCACTAAAAACTAAATATGCAGCGGAAATTGAAAGACACGGTGATTTGTTTATGAATGGGGAAAACCCTTGCGGCAAAAACCCCACCGGGTGATTTTCAGGTCACCACTTCCGAAACTCTACTATTATCAAATCAAGCGGTTACAAGTAAAGGAATTCCAAGAACCTTACCAACCTACAGTTGAACCCTTACCCCAATACCCAATTGGACTTGATCTGTAGTGACAGTTCCCCCTTTTAATGCACGGCTCCCAAGTACGTGACTAACCAGTTTGATGCGCGGATCCCAGTATGCGGCTTACTCCTTTGCACGAATCCCAGTACGTGACTAACTCCATAGTAACCCTTTGATTGTTGTAGTTGATTTGCAGTAGAAGAAACGCAGCAAGAACTCTTTCTTCTGTAGAAGGAGGCTAGGGTTTTAAAAAGAAAACCTTATGAAGCTCTCTAGGGTTAGGTTTTTCTTTTTCCCATTTCCTTTAAATTGGAGCTTAATGGGCTCTCCTATTCCAAATAGGTTTACACAAGCCTTGGGCTTTTTCTTGTCCAATAAGGATTTTACAAACTCATAAACAAATAGCCTTTTAGAATAAAACATTGTTGGCTATAATCTGAAAATCTGTAAGCTCGATCGATCGAGACACCTATCGAGCTTTAATGAATCTCGACAGATAGAGCTTTTGTCGAGGAGGTATCGAGACTTGTAGATTGCACTTTTCTTGAGCAGTTCTTGAGTAATCTTCATGTCTTCAATTTAACCACTTGTGATGATCATCTTGAACCTACTTAGATTTATCCAAATACAAGTAAAGTGTGTTTTATCAAAGGATATACCAATTACATAAAAATATGTCCCCAACAGCACTAATAGTAGCTTCACGCAAGCTGCAACCGTACTTTCAAGCGAACCCCATCCTGGTAATGACAGACCAACCCATCAGGAAGTCCATGAACAAACCCGAGGCAACTGGGAGAATGGTCCAATGGGTGATCGAGCTTAGCCAGTTCGACATCGAGTACCACCCCAGGACAGCTATCAAGGCACAGGCTCTAGCAACTTCATTGCCGAGTTTACTCTTCCAAACGAGGATGGTCTTACCAACGAGACAGAATGGTGGACGATATAGACTGACGATTCGTCCGTCCAAAAAAAGGGGGGAGTAGGGGTCGTCATAATCACCCTAAAAAGGGAGACACTTAAATACAGGGTTCAACTAAAATTCTTGGCCACCAATAACGAGGCCGAGTACGAAAGAGTACTAACAGGGCTAAGAGTCGGAAAGCACTAGGAGCTAAAAACTTGCTCCTCTAGAGCAATTCTAAGCTGGTAATAGGGCAAATAAAAAAGGAGCATGAAGCAAAGGAGGAAAGAATGCAAAAATACCTTAGGCTAACAAAGTGTCTGACATAGAAGTTTGATAAGGTGGAGTTCGTGCAGATCCCAAGGAACCAAAACATGATAGCAGACGAAATTGTAAAGTTAGCATCGTCAGAAGAAGGATCAACAAGCATAGGCTTTGAGATGGAAGCCCAGAAATGCCCTAGCATTGAAGAAATCTCTACATTTGCAATCTAGAACACAGACAGCTAGATGACCCCCCGATCATATCATTCCTCCAAGATGGCCATCTCCCACAAGACGTCAAAAAGGCCAGGAAAGTTAGGAAGAGAGCAACCAGATTCACGATCTTGAATGACATCTTGTATAAGAGGGGCTTTTCCATGCCCTACCTGAAGTGCGTAGGTGAAGAAGAAGCCAAGTATATTCTGAAAGAAATCCATGAAGGGGTGTGTGGAGACCATACGAGCCCTAGGTCCTTGGTAAGAAAGGTCTTCAAAACTGGTTACTTCTGGCCTACTATGCAGGTGGACTCAAGGGAGCTCGTTAAGAAGTGCGACAAGTGCCAGAGGTTTTGGAATGTCCAATGCCTTCTAGCCGAAAGACTGACGACGATATCCTCCCCTTAGGAATTTACATAATGGGGAATTGACATCATCGGCCCATTTCCCCAAGGTGAAGGACAGGTAAAGTTCCTACTAGTCACTATTAATTATTTCACGAAATGGGTTGAAGTGGAGGCATTAGCAACCATCACCGAAGCAAAAATCTAGAGCTTTGTATGGAAGAAAATAATTTGCAAGTTTGGGATTCCACGGACAATCATATTAGATAATGGGCAGCAGTTTGACAGTCAGAGCTTTAAGGATTTTTGTTCAGGTCTAGGGATCAAGAACCAATTCCTATCCCCAGGATCCACAAGCAAACGGACAGACAGAGATGAATAATCGGACACTACTCAAGATCATCAAAACCAAGCTAGACGATGCTAAGGGGGCCTGACCCGAAGAATTACCCAATGTTTTGTGGGCCTACAAAACTACAGCCAAAACCCCAACAAGAGAAACCCCCTTCAGGCTCACTTACGACACCGAGGCAGTAATCCCGGTCGAGGTGGGAATAACTAAAGTTAAACGAGAGATGTTTCACGAAGAAAGCAATGACGATCAACTAAAAGTCAACCTGGATTGCTTGGATGAGATTAAGGATGATGCTTCAAGCAGAATGACCAAGTACCAACAGAAGATGGCCAAGTACTACAACAAAAGAGTGAAGCTCAGACAACTTGACATAGGGGATCTTGTCCTATGCAAAGTCACCCCAGCAACTAAAGACTCTATCCAAGGGAAACTCGGCCCAACCTGGGAAGGACCCTACTGGATCGTCCATTACTCTAGACAAGGGAGTTATCACCTAGAGACCTTCAACGGACAAAGACTGTCACGACCATGGAACATTGAGCATTTGAAGAAGTACCACTAATAGATATAATAGAAAATTGTATTCGTTATTGAAAGTAATAAAAGGATTATTCAGCCAATGATTCAATGCAAGCAAAAAGCCAAGTATAAAAATGGCTAAGTAACAAGATTCCGCCTAAACGGATGTAAGTTACTGACGAAGCCAAAGAATGACAACATCCCTTAAATGGATGTAAGTCATAAAAATGGCTAAATAACAAGATTCCGCTTGGACGGATGTAAGTTACTAACGAAGCCAAAGAACAACCAAATCCCTTAAAAGGGTGTAAGTCATAAAAAGAAAAAACGGTCAAGTAACAAGATTCCGCTTGGACGGATGTAAGTTACTGACGAAGTAAAAGAATGACAAAATCCCTTAAAAGGGTGTAAGTCATAAAAAGAAAAAATGGTCAAGTAACAAGATTCCGCCTAGACAAATGTAAGTTACTGACGAAGCCAAAAAATGACCAAATCCCTCAAAATGGTGTAAGTCATGAAAAGAAAAAATGGTTAAGTAACAAGATTTTGCCTAGACGGATGTAAGTTACTAAAAAATAAATAATAAATAAATAAATAAAATAGTGACAAAATCCCTCAAAAGAGTACAGGCAAGTAATTTGGCTAAGTACAAGGAAGATGCTAGAAGAGAAACTAAAGGAACAAAGATCACATAGAAACGAGTATAGGCAAGTAAGTGTGCAATTACAAATATAATTAAAAGCCCAAAAACATGGGGCAGCTACCATTGTTTTCACACTAAAGCTAAAAACCCATAAACACTAGGTTAAATGCATTGTTCTCAAATTAGAATGAAATGATTGTTCTCAAAATAGACTTAAAAGGCCCAAGAACACACTAGGCACCTAAAAAAAAAAGGGGTAACAGGTTCAAGTGTTTGCGACTGGGTCATCACCGATTGGAGGAGGAAGAGCACTCTCAAGGGCGTCACCATCAAAGGCCGTGGAGTGGGAGGCCTCGTCAGCAGCCATCTCCTTGTCTACCACTTCAAGGTCTAAGTTCTCCAGATCTACTCCAAAAGGGTGCTTGATGAAGTATCGCCTCAAAAGCTCAAACCCTTTGAAGTACCAGCTGAAGAGCACAAGTATTGTACTCTTCCGTCTACTAGAAACCCTCGATGGCCTTAGTAGCTATGGTTTTTATCTTCTCCTTGGCAACTAGGAGCTACTCATATTTCTCCAAAGTTAACTACCGTTCAACTCTAAGATCGTCACTTAGGGTCTTCACCTTTTCCTTGGCATGGTTAGCTTTGTCCATGGTAGTTATCAAATCTTTCTTCAACTTCGAGTTCTCTGTCTCCAAGGCCGCCACCCAAGACACTACAGACTCTACCTTGGCCTCTTGAGTAAGATACTCCGAGGTGAGATGGAGACTTTCCCCCAGCACCTAAAAAAAAAAAAAAAAAAAGGAGGAAGAGGAAAGGAGATGAACTTGCACAAGTATATTACCTGAACGAGCTTATGGAGATGACGACCCACAAGCTCACTTGGAGACGAACTCGAGAATACCTTCATCTCCTTAGTAGTAAAAGTCTCCTCAGCTCTAACCCTCGAGACCTCGGCATCGTCCCAGACACTAGACGAACAAGAGTCAGCCTTCTCCTTCCTTGTTACCGATCCGCTGCCTCTTCTGTTGCGGGGGGGATTTCTTCAACCAAAGTCGCCGAAGAGGTCGTCCTCACCGTCTCGGTGCCAAAAGTAACCGAGGTAGCAGGAGTGACGGAAGCACCCTTGTCCATCAACCTCATGTTTTTGGCCCCAAGATTGGAAAGGGGCTCGTTCACGTACATACTTTGATTAAACTTCATTGTCATCCCTAAAAAAGAAAAAAAATCTATGAGCAAAAGTATATATGCAAGGAAACCAACACTGAGGAGATTAACACTTACTCTTTTTTTCCTCAATATCAATATTGCGTAGGATAAAGGCAGACGGTTCTGGACATAAGCAGTAAAAAGCAAGAGTCCGAGGGTCCACCAGGTCGTCGAAGTCCTCAATTGTCCTTGCGTACTCGATCGCCTTCTCAACACGCTCCTTATAACTGCTTTTAAGCTTAGGTCGTCTCTTAACTACACAAGACAATAGGCAAGGGAGTTAGTGACGATAAAAAGATCAGGACAAAAATCAAGGGACTAGAACAAGTATTGACGCACCTAAATTTGGGGTGCTCCACTGACGGAGCAACCTTGAGAGATCACCCCAAACTTCGTTAAAGGAAGTCTCCCAATA
Source organism: Quercus suber (assembly GCF_002906115.3). Taxonomy (NCBI): domain Eukaryota; kingdom Viridiplantae; phylum Streptophyta; class Magnoliopsida; order Fagales; family Fagaceae; genus Quercus; species Quercus suber. The sequence goes on along the minus strand of NW_027069626.1, from coordinate 25,064 downwards.
ATTCCCAGACACAAAGAAAAACTGGGACTTCTAGTATCTGAAGGATGAAGGTAGATTCTGGACGATCCTAGTCCTCCTCTCCCATGGCACCAACTCATAGTACCTATGCTCCTTGGACGACTTCAAACGGTACAAGTAGACAAGCTCGGCCACTTGGATCATGTCTCCGTCCGTAGCCATATCCCCATACAGCTGACCACTATCCTCCACGAATTGGGCATAAGTTGCCCATGAGCAATACCAAAGTGGCCTAACAGCTCCATAATGAATGGATAGACGGGGAACCTAAGCCCACACAAGAAGGTAGCCTCAAAGAAGCATACCTCCCCAAGGAAGAATTGGCAGGCCTGTTCCTCCTCATGAGGCAGACGAACCCTAACCCTATCTGGGAACTAGAATCTCTCCTTAAACCTAGAAAGTGTGTCGGTGTCTAAACCACACACCTCATCAAGGGCATGGAAAGCCCTAACCTCTCGAGGGGCAGAAATAGCAGTATCGAAGCCAGCCTCTACCGGGCTATCATTAGAGGACAACCTAATCTCTAATTCACTCGACCTCACCTCAAACATGATCCCTTGCTCTTTCATCAAACTCTCGAACCAATCAATTAATTGACAAAGCAAAGGCAACAAATCAGCCAATGCAACGCCCAGACTATTACCCTCAAAAACAAAGTTCTCAAGATGTGGGAAAACACCTAAAGACCCCCCTAAGCATGCAAAAAGAAAAGAAATTGAGGAACAAGCCATCCTAACCTCAGAGCCACTAACCATGGAAAAACTAGAAAACAAAGGGAAAAAGATGAATCCTAAAAACCCTAAAACCCAAAAATAAACACAAAAGAAAAGGGAAAGAAAATCAGAAATTTATCATAGTTTATGTCTACATCGAAAAGAGAAAAGAAGTAGCTCGGAGAAGGGTTGCAGAGAAAAGTCAGAAAAGAAAATACTTAGAGCAATGATTAGGAGTTTTGGAAAAGTGGAAGGGAAAGTAAGAAGAAGAGAAGTTTAAAAACCAAGGCTCACAAAACTAAAATTCAACGGGAAACCCAAGAGTCATACACATTGGAGCATTAACTCCCCTGATCAGAACATGCCACGTGGCCACAACGCATGTGGCACCGCCACTACTCATTTAATGTGGAGTAAAACCCCAAGAGTCATGTACAGCCTAAGGATCCTTCATCTTCTATGATCGTCGTGACACATCACAATGACCACAGAATTTGGGGGCAACTGATGGGACTGACAAACTCAACCTCCCTAGATGATTTCTTTGAGACCAATGAGGCCGTCCTCTGAAATGAGCTAAACACATGTCCATATCACTGACGAAAATAACGAAGCCATTCAATGCAACCAATAATGTCCTGAACAGCAAGACCAGTTATACAGACCATTAGATGCCTTATTAAGGCCCACATTACTGAGCATGAGGCGTTATCAAGAGAGGCATTAAAACCACATTAACGACCACAACGGCTAGGGGCTGTGGAAACATATATAAAGCCTTTACAACACTAGCAAAAGGTACATAGACACACTAAAAAAAGTATTACCAGTTATTCTGATACTCAACTATTTTCTCAAAAGTTTTCTTATACTGACTTTAGTATTGAAGATGTTGTGGCAGGCACGACACCGATAACCACTGTTAGGTTCTAAAGGTTTAGGAATTTATGTATTTAAAACTCTAATTTGTAATATTGGCAAACCATGATCAAAACGATATGTTTAGTCTTGTTATAGTGTGCTCAAAGTTGTTTAATTATTGTAAAGTTGGAATCGAGAGACTGTAGATGCATTGGGGCATTTCAGTCTGGCTCGATCGATCGAAGAATAGATTCGATCGATCGAAAGTCGACCAAATTGCGTTTTCTGCAGAATTTCCAACTCAGCCCTAACTCATTAAATGTTTAGGATTTTATGTTTTTACCCTAGGTATATAAGGCAAAACCCTAGCCACGTTTTTAGAGTTGCTCAAGTTGTATTGTTGCTCATACATTGCTATTTTGTATAAATCTCTTGTGAGATCTAGAGGAGCTTTCCTTTACACAAAGCTTAGGGTTTTCAAGTTAGAGATAGTATCAACATCTTGATGATCAACTTGGTTGCTACCATTGAAGCTTAAAGAATATTAAGCGTGGCTGCTTGTAGCTAATTGAAGAATTCAAGAAAGAAGGAGTCCGTGGATTTGGAGCTTGCACGTGGTCGTGTCAGTAAGTTCTACTGGTGGGTAGCATTAGGAAGTCAAGCGGGGAGTTTGTAGTCCTTTTGTATGAACTTCGATTCTTTCATAATGGATTTAGGTTTGCCTTGAGGATCGGTGGGTCAAATCCTCCCCAGGTTTTTACCGTGTGGTTTCTTGGGTGATCATATCATTGTGTCTTTTATTATTCCGCTGCTTTATTATTTTGATATGATTATTTGATTGCTTTAACCTAGAATTGCATAATTTGACTAAGTAACAACTTGGCTAATTAATCTAGGCTAACCAATGTGGTTGTTCTAAGGGGTCTAAAACCGTTCAAGTGGTATCAGAGCAGGTAGCTCTTTTGTTTGAGATTTTTTGATCTCTGAGCTGATCCTTGACCCCTGTTGTCATGGACATGGACACTCTCTTGTTGTTCCTCCTCACTTTGATGGGAATAACTATGCTTATTAGAAAGTAAGAATGAAAGCATTCCTGAAATCCATTGATGAGAGAGTTTGGAATTCCGTTAAGTACAGATGGGAGAAGCCCACTACTCTTATGAGTGAGTGGCAAACTTCTGAAAAAGAAGCAGCTAGCTTCAATAGCAAAGCTATGAATGAATTTAAGAGAATCTCTAATGTTGAGGTTGCTCATATTGCTTGGAAAATCCTCCAAACTGTGCATGAAGGCACAAAGGCAATTAAGATAAACAAACTGCAGCAATTAACTTCTAGGTTTGAGAGCATTAGGATGTCTGATGATGAATCCTTTGATGAATTTTATGCCAAACTGAATGATATTGTTAATTCTGCTTTTAATTTGGGTGAAATCTATGATCAACTTAAAATTGTTAGGAAGATACTTAGATCTTTAACTGAAGACTTTAAACCCAAAGTGACTGTCATCACTGAAAGCAAGGATGTGGACTCCATCCCTGTTGATGAGCTTGTAGGATCTCTTCAGTCCTATGAGTCTGACCTACCTAAAGTGAACAAATCCAAATCAATGGCTCTTAAGTCAGTTGATAATGTTGATGGTGATGGATTTGATGATGAGCTCTATGCTACAGAGATTGCCTATCTTGCCAAAAACTTCAAAAACTTTCTTAGAAATACCAACAGAAGGGCAAAAGGTACATACATTGCTGAACCTAGAAATTTTAGGAAGAATGATCCCACTAAGGTTAATAACTTTGAAAAACCTAGAGAAAAAGTTGGTCTATCTTCAAATAATTCTTTGGGTCCTCAGTGTTTTGGCTGTCAAGGGTATGGTCGTGTGAAATCTGAATGTCCTACATTCTTGAGGACTAAAGGTAAAGCTATAACTGTAACCCTTAGCGATAATGAGGTTTCTGATGATGAGTCCGGATGTGATGAGGATGGAAACTTCATTGCTTTCACTGCTATAGCTGTAGTCAATGAAAGCATATCTGTTGAAGAGAACCCTTCTGATGGGGAACTCTCTGAGGATGCAGATCTTCAAGAGGCCTACAATAAACTTTGCAAAATTGCTACAAGGGATGCTATGAATGTAGAACTTGGCCTGAAGAAAATTGAATCTCTTGAGCTTGAAAAGAAAAATTTGCTTGTTAAACTGTTTGATGCTAATGATCTTTTGAACAATGTTAAATCTAAAAACATGCTTTTGCTTGATAAAGTTAAAACTTTGGAACATGATTTATCTGTTGCTAGATCTGCTAGTTCTAAACTTGATCACATGCTGAATGTTCAAAAGTATTCTTCTGATAAATATGGGTTAGGATATGTTGAAAGCATCTTTGATTCTGCGCCATATTCTACGAATTTTGTTCCTTCATCTTCTTCTGAACCTTCTGTGAGTGAGGTTGTGAGTGAAACTGTCAAACCACCTGTGAGTGAGGTAGTCAAACCTGTAGAAGTTTCACCTCCTAAGAAGATTAGGGTTGATTTAAGAGAAACTAAACCTACCCTTTCTAAGGACAAGATGCATGGTAAACCTTCTTGGGTTTGTCATTTTTGTGGTAAGTCTGGACACATTCGTCTTAACTGTTACAAGCTTCAAGCTGCTAAGAGAGCAAACAAACCAAAAGTGTCTGTGTCTCAAGCATAAGATCCTATGACACTTATTGGTGAATTAGTAAAGGTGTTGAACCTTTTTCCAATCCTAGAGTTGGAAATCACTCGAATGTGAATAAGAACTCCAATGCTCGTGATGCATCTAAAAGGTTTTGGATGCAAAAGATTCGACCTAATTAAGTCTTTCTAACATGGTCCTTGTGCTTCATTGCTCATTCCTTTGTGACCATTGTTCTTTTTTTTTGTGTTTCTTTTGTTTTGTTTCTAGGATTTGCATTGCATTACATTCATGCATTTCATTCTAGGATTTATATTGTTTTCTCTTAAAAAAAAAAAAAAGGAGAAAAAGAGAAAGCAAAAATGTGTTTGACATTGTTTTCTTGGTTTTTGAAAACAAAGTTGGTCAAAAATGAGCTTATTTATTGCACTTGACTAGTTGAAGCTTTGTAGTGCATGTTGTGTGGGAAAGATGTTTATGGTGTTTATCACTTTGTCTTGATCTTGAAGTCACATGTTATTTGACTGTTGGATTTGAACCTTTTGAGAAAGGCATAAATGACCATCTCACCACTGTTCACTAGCCAATCATGAACACCTTAGTGCATATCATAAGATTCTGTGCTAAAGAAAGTGTAGCACATGCACAAAAAGAACATAAGGTGTAGCCTCTTTAATTGCTTAATGCTTAAAATTAGTGTGTACTATTAGGCTTGATGCCATCTCACATAAATAAAATTGGTATGTACTATTAGGCTTGATGCCATCTCACAAAAAAAAAAATGAGGCAAAAATACAAGAAACTTACATGATTGCAAGCTTTTGTTCTAGGAGATGTGGAAGTTATAGGATGTAACTCTTTAGGTGATAGTCTCTTTTAAATTCTATGTGATGGATTTTGTAGACTTTGTGATTGATTGCTATTCACATATCACCTCACATGTATCTCAAGTTTATGCTAGTTGCACACACTACACAAGTTACTCTTTGCTAAACTTTGTACATGTTATTGTGTGTGTTTTTGGTCTGACCAACCAAGTTTGAAGATACTTTGAGAATTATGCAAAACATTTTTTTTTGTGTATGGTTCTTAATCACTTTGTCTTAATCATGAAGTCACATGCTATTTGACTGATGGACTTGATCCTTTTGAGAAAGGCATAAATAACCATCTCACCACTGTTCACTAGCCAATCATGAACACCTTAGTGCATATCATAAGATTCTGTGCTCGAGAAAGTGTAGCACATGCACAAAAAGAACATAAGGTGTAGCCTCAAATTAAATTAAAACTGGTGTGTACTATTAGGCTTGATGCCAATTCACTTAATTCAAACCGGCGTGTACTATTAGGCTGAATGCCATCTCATACAAATAAGAGGCAAAAAATGCAAGAAACTTACATGATTACAAGCTTTTGTTCTAGGAGATGTGGGAGTTATAGGATGTAACTCTTTAGGTGATAGTCTCTTTTAAATTATATGTGATGAATTGCGTAGACTTTGTGTTTGATTGCTATTCACATATCACCTTACATGTATCTCAAGTTTTTGCTAGTATCACACACTACACAAGTTACTCTTTGTTAAACACTGTACATGCTAGTGTATGTGTTTTTGGTCTGACCAAACAAGTTTGAAAATATCTTGAGATATGTGCACAACATTTTTGTTGCTTGAGAAAATTCAATGGAAGAATGATTGAAACTTGTTTTTGACATAATTTGGGTTTAAAAAAAAATTTTGGGTTTTTGAAAAAGCATTCCATCTCATACTCATGCATTTTGCTTTTCTTGTTTAATGTTTTGAGGAGTTGTTTTTCAAAATTAGGTTTGTGTCTTTCAAAACTGGATTTTTTTCAAAAATTTAGTGAGCCTCTGCCCATTTCGATCGATCCAGTCTATTTTTCGATCAATCGAAAAAGTGCTTTCGTTTGTTCTAAAATGACTGTTTCATTCGATCGATCGAATGTAATTTTCGATCGATCGAAGATCGTGGAAAAACTTTTTTAAAAGTTCAGATCTAACTTTTTCAAAGTACTATTTTAAACTTTTTAAACTTTTCCTTTTCTCTCTCCGACGAGGCAAGGCTCCACATAGTGATTTTTGTCGTTTTCCTCCGAAGTTTTTACAAAATCTCTCTTTCCTCAAGCTGGTAAGTCTGTTTTGCCCTTCCTTTTTGAGTTTATTTACATATTTCATGCATTTTTCATGCATTTATGCTCAAATTTTCGAAACTTTTTCTTTTTGGGTTTTCTGTTGATTCAAGTCCAATTTTGTGAAATTGATCAATGGGTTTTTGCGGGGACATGCTATAGACATGATCTTAATAGTTTAATTTGATCAATTTTGAGTTTGGTGAAAAATTGAAAAATCTAGGGTTTCTAATTGATCCAATTTGGGGATTTTGTTAAATTGGGTAGAATTTGATGAAATTGGCTTGTTGTATTGATGAAATTAAGCATTATAATCTATGTGTTGTGTTCTGTAATGCTCAATTCATCAATTTGTTTTAAAAATTTTCAAGTGGTTTTCAATTTTTAGGGTTTTTGTTAAGAAATTCCCTGCTCAAGCCAATTTTGTCAATTTAATCTCAATTGAACTTAATTGCTCACTGCATTAGTACATGCATCATGGCACTGTATCTGTTCATGCATCATATAGATTTTCATTCTATTATTTTTGTTGCTAACTTGCAGTCTGCCCTTGGTCTTGTTTTTCTTGTGTTTTCTTTTGGTTTTCTCTTTTGTGTCTCTGTCCTTTCCTTAGCATCATGCCTAGGAAGACTAGAGCCCGTAGGTCCATTCCCTCTTCCTCTCCATCCCTTCCTTCCTTTGACCATGAGAGGTTTCCGAGTGAGAAAAACCAAGAGCTTTTTGAGAAACTTAACCTTAAGAGGAAAATTTGGGCTGAACGTTATGTTCTGTTAGATGAGCTAGATCCTGCCATTAGGGCAAACTTTGAGCGTCGGGGCTGGTTACCCTTATTGGACATTTCTGATCCTCCTCCACCGTCTGCCTTGATTAGAGAGTTCTATTCGAACATCTCTATTCACGTCTATGATTCCAACACTTTAGTAAAGAGTTGGATACGAGGTGTAGGGTACACCATTACTCCTCAGGTAATGGCTAATGCTCTAGGGGTACCATTGGTTAGGGATCCTGTCTATCCATATGACGAGTCTCTCGAGCTGAGCGACGTTTTGTCTTTCATCACTGGGACTTCTGTCCAGTGGGGTTCTGATCCTAGGATCACTTCTGCTGAGCTCTCTGGGTTGCACTATCTGTTCTTTAGGATAGCTTGTCATTCCATCTGGCCCATTTCTCATGTTCACACCATTCCTCTTGAGAGGTGTGTATTTTTGTACGCTCTGGTTACTGATGCTCCTATTAGTTTTCCCCATCTCTTTCTTCGTTCTTTAAACGATGTTTATAGGAGTTCATCTTCTTCTCATGCCCTTGTTCATCCTATTTTTATTCATAGGATTTTGTTCCATCTTGACCTTAGTGACTTCCATTCCTCTGAGCCCGTTCATGTGATAGCTCCCATAGGTGCGTCTTTTCTTAAACAGAGGGCCGCTCATCTTTGAGCTGGTTCTAAACACCCTAGGTCTGAGCTGTCTAGTAGCGCACCTCCTCCTTCTTCTTCTACAGGTACTGCTGGTGAGGATGTTCCTGATCTAGTTGGTGATGATGCTGCTGCTGCTGATGTTCCTCCACCTCTTTCGACCGACTTTGATGTTCGTCGTACTCTGGAGACTGTCGTGACCGTTCAGACGGCTCATGGTCAGATTTTGGTGGACTTACTAGATGAGATTCGTGCTCTCTGAGCCGATTTAGCGCGTCTTCATTCACCCTCACCACCTCCTTTTGATGGCGACTCATGATTGCTCTTTGGCATTCCGTCACAAAAAGGGGGAGATTTTGTTATTCGGGGGAGATTTTTTTTGTTTGAGAGGAGCTTGTGGAGTTTTTAGATTGTATCTAGGTGCTTCACTTTGTATATCATTTTTGGAGATATTTATGTTAGGGGGAGTAACATTGATTGATATACATGTTTTGTGATTCACTGCTTATTGATTTATATTTATGAGTTGATCATTTATATATGTCTTTTATTTTGTGTTGTGTGAATCTTACAAGAATGTTATACCTGTTGTTTTACTCTTTTCTGTCACACATGCATTTATGCGTTTGTTGAGTATTTCAGGAATATACAGGTTGATTCAACTAAGCTGCTGTCTACACTTGCAACTGATGGATAGTAGTTAGGCTGAATTTGAAGTTTATAAGCATTTCTTTGTAAAGGGCTTTTTACTTGTAAAACTTTGAGCTTTTAATTAGGGTTTTGTCACGGATTGCCAAAAGGGGACCCTCATGTAGTCATGTCTTAGAGGTGTTAGCGTGTTCAAAAGGTGTCTGCTGTCTAACACATGTTGGACACGGACACAAAGCCCAAATAAGGTTTCCATGCTTCCTGAAGCTTGTGGGTTTGTAATATTTTTTCTTTTAAATAGAGAGAAATTATATTCAATTTATAATAAACACATATATGAATCATACATGTGTGTGTATATATATACCTTTTACAAACTAAGGTTAACTAAGAACTCCAAAATAAAATTGTTGGCTACATCACTAATCATTTAATCATTTTTATAGGTATGAATCAGAAGTTGTTCAGGAAATTATTGACATTATACTTCATGAATTAAATCATGAATTCACAAATGCTTGTGAGCACCTTGTTGGAATGGACTCTCATGTCGAGAAAATTATGAACTTATGTGGCACTGAACTAGATGGTGTTCGTTTTATAGGGATTTGGGGGATGGGCGGCATTGGTAAGACCACTCTGGCATATTTCATTCAATTTGAAGCTAGTAGCTTTATTTATAATGTTAGAGAAACAGTTGAAAAACATGGTATTGTTTATTTACAAAAAAAACTTCTTTCTGAGGCCTTTATGGAAAAAGAAGCAAATATTTGGAATCGTCATGTGGGAATCTGATTGATAAAGAAGATACTACCCACCAAAAAGGTTCTTCTTATTGTTGATGATGTTGATAAATATGAACAACTACAAGCATTAGCAGGGAATCATGATTGGTTCAGTCAGGGAAGTAGGATCATTGTAACAACTAAGGATAAGCACCTGTTGGAAATGTGTAGGGTGGATTATATATATAGAGTAGGGGGACTAGCCAATGATAAATCCCTTGAGCTCTTTAGTTTGACAGTGTTTAATAAAACCACTCCTAGAAAAGAATTTTTGGATCTGTCCAAAGGTTTTGTGAAGTGTGCTAAAGGCCTTCCTTTAGCTCTTAAATAGCTGATTGAAGAATTCAAGAAAGAAGGAGTCCGTGGATTCGAAGTTTGCACGTGGTCGTGTCAGTAAGTTCTACTGGTGGGTAGCATTAGGAAGTCGAGCGGGGGGAGCTTGTAGTTCTTTTGTATGAACTTCGATTCTTTCATAGTGAATTCAGGTTTGCCTTGAGGATCGGTGGGTTAAATCCTCCCCGAGTTTTTACCGTGTGGTTTCCTGGGTGATCATATCATTGTGTCTTTTATTATTCCGTTACTTTATTATTTTGATATGATTATTTGATTACTTTAACCTAGAATTGCATAATTTGACTAAGTAACAACTTGGCTAATTAATCTAGGCTAACCAATCTGGTTGTTCTAAGGGGTCTAAAACCGTTCAACCACCTTAAGAGAGCTACCTTACCATTTTCACGGTGACACAAGCAAATACTAGGCTCCATCTGGACATACTTACAACGACTGACGAATCTACACTTCATCAAGAAATATAATTAAAAAGTAAAAATAGAGTTGTAAAAGCCACGTATTTTTTAGTTAAACATGTACATGACACCGATATAGTACCATTATTGGAAAATAAATTATTAGAGCATTCTCATCAGGTGTGTCAAATGCCAAATATTTGGCATTTGACACACCAAACACAAAAAACAGAGCATCATAAGGTATGCTATATGTGCTAAAAATTTGAGACATGCTATAGTACGCTTTCATTTTTGGCACAGTACGGACTGGAATGCCAAACACTGCTTGGCTTATTTAATTCGTTTTCTCTCTCTCTCTCTCTCTCTCTTCATTTATCACTCTTTCTTCTCTCTCTTTCTTTTTTTCTTCTTTCTTTCTCCGCCTCACTTCATCTTCTCAGTTTCACCTCTCTTCCTTTTTTTTTTTCCCTTCTTCTTTCTTTCTCCAGAACCCCCACCCCTCCCTTTTTCTTTCTTTTTTTTTCCCCCATCTATTTTCTTTACTGTCACTTTCTCTCTGCGCCTTCTCTATCTCTTTTTTTTTTCCCTGTCACTCTCCCTTTCTATCTTTTTTTTTTCGGCCTCCTTGTCACTCCCACAGCCCATTGCCGTGGAGTTCAGCCTCACCACTGAGGCCATCGCCGTGGAGCGATCTATTTTTATCTCCCTGTTTTTTTTCTTTTTTCCTTCGGTTGTGGATTCCGTGTGATTGTGATTATGGGCTATGCTTGGGTATGGTAGTGGCCGGCTGTGCTGTGTATGGTGGGGTTTTGTTGAAAATTTTGAGTTTTTTTTTTTTTCTCATTTGTTGTGGTTTTTGGATTTGGAATTTGTTGGAGGATCCAGTGATTGTGGTTGTAGTTTGTGGCGGTGGTTGTAACGGTGGTTGTTGTTGTGGCGATAATTGTAGCGGTGGTTGTTGGTTCTTGGTTGGTGGCAACTGCCACTAGGCTCTGTGATTGTATATTGCTAGGTTTTAAGTAAATATATTATTTTAATGTGTAATAAATATTATTTTAATGTGTAGAATTGAAGAATAGAACATCTGATAATGGTACATTGTAAAATGATGTGTTAAAATGATAAAGTAAGTTTTTGGTGTGTCAAAATAATATTTTTTATAAGAGAGCTGATGAGAATGCTCTTAGTCTCACTCTCAAGTTAACGCAGGTGGCCATGTGCCTCACTTCCCAAAAACTCGTGCCCTGATATATATAGCATTTTTTTTTAAAGCGATATATATGTATTTAAAAATGCTAATACTATTTTTATTTTTATGATTTATGTTTTTAGACCGGGTGCTAATGCTCGTGCTACTATTAGTGGTAGTAGTAAAATACAAAATACAATAGTGGCTGGCTCCCATCTCCGGCCAGTAAAGTGCCACGTGGCATTCTGGCAATGCAATGAGCTCCGCCTCTACGGACGCACGCTCTCTCCAGATCACATGAAAATGCGAATCTTCCTTCCCTCACAAATCACAATCACAATCGCAATCACAATCGCAAACTCATCAGCTTCTTCTCTTTCTCAAAAAAAAAAAAAAAAAAAACTCAGCTGTCTCTCTCTCTCTCTCTCTCTCAACCATAAAAAGGTCCACCCCGGCCCATATGGGCAATTTTGTCAACCCCAAAAAACAAAAGAAAAAAAAGAAGTGGCAATTCTGAGACTCACCCAAAACACCATGGGCCACCTCAAACCCTACAACCAATCAAAAATCACTAGGCGATTAGCTCAATAATACATACAACCTTTGATGCTTCAACGAAACCAGACCATAGGAAAATACGAAAACTGAGTTTTTATTGTTTGCGATTGTGGGCTTTAAAAACCAACAGAGACGCATGTCTCTGCTTCTTCCATACGTGATCCACACATAGTTATTGTTTGTTTCACAGGAAAATTTACATTTTCTCTATTTCGGATCATTGAAAAGGAAAATCCGAGATGAGTTTGACAGCAATCTTAAGCTCCATCGATTGGCAATATGAATCATACCCAACATACGAGGATTTCTTAATCCTTCCCTTCTTTGCTTTGTTGTTTCCCTCTGTTCGATATTTCCTAGATAGATTCATCTTCGAGGTACTTTCTCATTGTTTACCATAATTAAACCTTATCTCTTTTTGGTTTACTCACTTCTACTTTGTAGCTTCCTTTTCAATCTATTGGATTATTGATGATTCGTTTTTTTTTTCTTTTTTTTCTTTCTTTTTTTTTCTTTCTTTCTTTTTATTTAAATCAAAATTTGATTGACTCAGATAGGCTTTTCACTTTTTTTATGATGGGTTTTGCTTGGTTTTGTACTTTGTGATGTGGATAATTGGTTGTTGTACATTTGGTTGGAGTCAGTGATATTCTACTGTTATGATGAATATTTGTGCAGCTTTTGTTATGGTCTTAGAATCTTCGTGTAAATTTTTTTTTTTGGTGATTCCATATTTTGTCAGTTAAATTGTCTTTCATTTTTTCTTATTTTGGGTTGATGATAAATACAGGGTGGTGAGTAAGATTGTGGGTTCAATACTCACTGTGTGTGTGTAAACTTATCACTTAAATGCAATGGTTTTAATGCATAAGCAGTCTGTACCATGAATTTTATAGCTGCCTTGTTCCATGCTTGACCAATTTAATAAATGGGCATGGTACCTTGTGTGTTTATTTTGGCTATCAATGTAACCTGTTTCACTGATCATGATAGTAAATATGCCTTGATTTAGTGTTTTCTTGTTATAAAGCCCCATGATTCTAAAGCATTTTTAAGTCTCTAAGTAGCTTAGCATTATTCCTACTAGGGTCTTCATTAGTAAATTTAGATTTTGGCAGCAAGCAACAGGATTCATAACTACGTCTTCATTTTGATCAACGAGCCTTATTATTTTGTGTAGCTTATTCGTGAGATGCGATCTATGAACATTAAAATGGATAGAGCTACTACCTTTTGTCCCTATTGTTATGACAATTTTACTGCACCATTATATATGCTTCTCTTTGAAAGTTCACTTCTTCTTGATTATATTAAAGGCTGCTCTATATTTAGTGCTTGTTCAGCTATGCTGTATACCAGAAAGTTATCCTAAATTTTGATGGTTTACATAATGAAGACTAGGGAATAATATTTTTTCATCATTTTGAAGAAATGTGATGGCTTACTTCATGCTCTAATGATAATAGGTCAAATGTATAACTGTGCTATTTAATTTCAATTCGCTAATCTTTGCTCATGCTTGAGCTAAGCTTGGCCATTGTTCTTCTAGCTCAAGTCATCTGTTTTATGCCAGAAAATTGTAAAAGTCAGTATATTGCTCCATTCCTTTTGTATGTTTGGGAATATTTAAAAACTGTGAAATTGGGTGTTTAGTTCCATGTTCCATTGTTTCATCAATTTTTAACTATCTGTTTGTTCTTTCTCCAAATAGAGCAAATATAATCATAATCAGGAACTCTGAATGAGATTGCTTTGACTCTGTTGGATTTTTGCTTGTTTCTTTTTCCACTCAGACTTTTCTTCCCCCTTTTTGCATTTTCTTTTTTGGGGTGGCTGAAATGAATGTGCGTATTGCAGAAAGTGGCAAATCAGTCAATTTTTGGAAAGGGAAATCAGATGAAGGATGTTGACGCAACCGAGAGAATGAAGAAGATGAGAAAATTTAAGGAGTCAGCATGGAAATTCATTTATTATCTTACAGCAGAGATTTTCGCTTTATCTGTAACTTATAATGAGCCTTGGTTTACCAAAACAATATGCTTTTGGGTAGGACCAGGAAATCAGGTTTGGCCTGATCAAAAAATTAAGTAAGACTTCCCAGATTATATATATAAAAATGCTGTGGTTGTTTGATGTAGCATTCACATTGGCTTAGCGCTATCCTCTACTTTTAATCGAACAAGGATGTTTGGTTTATTTAGTCAATTTTTACTAATTAATGACTTTCAGGTTAAAATTGAAGGTTTTGTATATGTTTGCTGCTGGATTTTACACATACTCCATATTTGCTCTGATTTTCTGGGAAACAAGGCGTTCTGACTTTGGGGTGTCCATGGGCCATCATTTTGCAACCCTAATTCTCATTGTGCTATCTTTCATTTATAGGTAGGTTTTTCTGTGAGTATCTCGGTCACGTTGTGTTAATCACAATTTTAAGGAAGCAACATTACTGCCAATTGATCTATAGAAATTATAAGGGATGGCATTGTTGAAGTCATGAATGTGTTTTCCTAGTGCCTATTTAGAAAAGCTTATGGCATCAAGTGCATGCAATGCTATAAATGTCTTGGATATTTAGGTTTTATACAAGAAACTGTTTCTCTCATATTTCTTGCAGGTTTGCCCGTATTGGTTCAGTTGTTTTGGCTATTCATGATGCTAGTGATGTGTTTCTGGAGATAGGGAAGATGTCTAAATACAGTGGTGCTGAAGCGCTAGCTAGCTTTGCATTTATTATATTTGTTTGTTCCTGGATCGTACTACGCCTCATTTACTACCCATTTTGGGTCCTTTGGAGTACTAGGTTTGTAAGCTTCCTACTTAATTTAGATTAGCTATGAAACTTCTTTAATTTTCCTTAGCTTCTATATTTATGTTCTGCCATGGTCTTAAGATCAAGTGGTATATAGTTACACCTAATGTAACTTTAAGCAATGTTCTACCATATATTAATTTTTATGGAATTAATATTTTGAATATCTCGATGTCGGATTACATGTTCTCTATGTTCTAAATACAACCTAATTTTGTGGCAATAAGATGTTTTTACTATTTGATCAATAAACTCATTTGTTATGCATACTTTTAAGATACAAAAACTTGAAATTTAAACATTTAATTGAAGACATGGTTATTGATCTTTAATCATTTTGAAATTTTGCAAACATGGAGGGTATAAAAGAAAATTTAATGAAACGATGAATTTGTCAAAATCCACATCCAATAAAAAAATATTTAGTGTAACATTGCTTATTGTTACATTAGGTGTATCTTGAACTCATCTTAAATATATTGAGACCTTTTGATAGTTAATAAGAAATTTTATTGAAAAGAAACTAAAGTTACAGAAACTGCGTACACCGGAAAGGTACTGAGGGAAGCTTTATGATTTTAATAATAAACACATAAATCTAAAATTTCCTCAAATGAGGAAGCCGAAAGACTGCTCATTTCTTTCATCCAATAATATAAGGAGAGCAAGAAAAACCATTTTAGATCCACAAGTGAATGTTCTTCCCCTTCAAAAGTTTGATGATTGTGCTCGCTCCAAATAATCCACCTCAAACACAATGGAATGGCCCCCCAAATAATCGCTGCCTGGTGACTACCAATGCCCCCTCCAACATGCCAACAGCTCCACCCCGTTCTGTGGCAAGACCCAAGATATACCAAACAAACAAAACACAAAGGTCCATAAGCTATAAGTATACATACAATGAATGAGCAGGTGGTCCACAGACTCCCAACTATTCTTGCACATAAAACACTTACTGAAAATGCAAATATTGCAATCTTGATTTCTCAAAAAAAAAAAAAAAAAAAAAAAAAACCTAGAAACTGTTTCTAAGGATAGGCTTTTGATATTGGAAGCACTCATTGGATATTTGGATCTTGGTCCCTTATGTGTGATGTGTGCACCATGAAGATAACGAAATAGTTGCACTTTTAAAGAAACAGAGGATTCAATGTCTCAGTTGGAATCATTGGATTATATATTTTATTCTTTTATATTTTTATTTATTGTTGGATTTTCTCCCTTTAATGCAGCTATGAAGTTACCCTGACCTTGGACAAGGAAAAACACCCAGTAGATGGACCAATTTATTATTTATGTGTTTCAATACTCTTCTATTTTGCTTGCTTGTTCTTCATTATTATTGGTGGGTGTTGATGTACCGGATGCTTGTTAAGCAAATCCAAGCAAGGAGCCAGATTAGTGACGATGTTCGATCTGGTAAGTAAAATCTATTTCCTTCAGTGGTTGTGTAAAGTGAATGCGCACATTAATGATTGTAGAAATAAACAAGTATAAAAACCATAAATGAATTTTGTAGGGAAAATTTTCAAGTGGATATGAGGATCCACCTTCGATGCAACTATCTGGATATAAAAATGACTGCATTTAGGGGATCTATCATTTTAGCAGGATATAAAAGAGCAGTATTTAATTGATAAAAGAGTACAGAATGTTGGACAGTATTGTAACCAATTCACTCTCTTGACTTTACCATACAAGAGGCAATAAGCTAAACCGGGAGTGAGCTCTAGCTCAAAACCTTATTACTCCTTCTAGCTATTATTAGTTTATTACTAATATTTCAAAGGTATATTATTCTCCTATGTGACATGCACTTGTTGCATGAAACACTATATGATTCGTGTCTTTTTTATCCATTTCTTTTCGATTGTTCTGTTTTCATGGAAACGCCTCTATGGTGGCCACTGGGGTTTGGGTTCCAAGCTGAACAACAACAAAAAAGTGAATGTCAGGTTAGGCTTCATAGGTCTGATGCTTGGCTCTTCTCTCAGTTTTCCTTGGACAACACTAAGAGTCCTCAGTTCCTATGGTCCCTCAACTTCAGGCAGTGCCCATACCCCAACCAAGGACCCAAAAATAGTTAAATAAATATAATGGAAACGGACAGTTCATAGCGGTGGGGCTCGGATGCAGCATAGATGATCAATACTAATCAATACTATTGGCTCTTGCCTCTCCTTCCCACTTCACACACCCACCCCCCCCCCCCCCCCGCCCAAAAAAAAAAAAAAAAACAAAAAGAGATAACTATTGGGTGATAGATTTTGATAGTCTATCTTGCTGCTAATATGATTTAAAATGAACTTGACCGGTTGAACCTAAACTAAGTTTTGGGCTTATTGTTATTATTTTATGAATACTACAATATCCTAGTCTTTTATTAAAAAAAATGGTTAACCCTTTTTTTTGTGGGGTTCATATGCAGATAGTGAAGATGAGCATGAGCATCAAGATTGATCAAGGAACAAAATTTATGGCTACTATTTATGATCATTGCAAAGGTTGGTATTTAGTTGAAACAATTTAGAAGTTCCATGGAAGAAACCAACTGATTATCTAGAGTTCCTAGTGTTTTATGATGAACTAGTGCACATGTGTGGTTTTAATTGGAGTTACCATTGTTATTTTTCTTCTTAAGTATCTAAAATGATCTTACATTATGAGCACAGATATGAAAAACTAAATGCATAAAGTGCTGCAAAAAAAGATTTATTCTCAATACATGTAAATTTTCTATTGGCAGTTCCCATTTTTCTTCAATTGAGAGAGATCTTCTGTCATTTCTCCTGCAGATGAGAACTGCTTTTCTGATGTGCTTTTTTTGCTATATTGAGAAACTTGTGGTTGGAGAACTTCCCTTGTAATTGAGAGGGTCATAAATCAATTTGAGATCAGATACAGAAGCAGGTTAGAGGGTAGCAATTGATGAGAAGTTTCATTCTTCATCTGAGATTTTGGCCTATGCAACTTGCCTCCTTAAGTTTGAGTTTGCAGCCAGGGAAATGATCTGTTGTATAAGGGAGTTAACATAGCTTGTGAGTCAACTACTTGTACTGAAAGTTAGTCCTGCTGCCAATTGTCAAATTCTGTTAGTTCTGTTGAAAGTTTTGATGAACCTTTTTGTAACTGTTGTTCTTTGACCTTATTGTAGTCCAATGTCTCCAAGGGTGAGTAGATTTTGTCAATAATTTGCTTGGTTGTTGGTGTAAGCCGACTTGTTAGAACTTTTTATTTTTCATTCATATTAACTCAGAAAACACTTTCAGAATTTGCATTTTGTCTATTGGACTTTTGAATTGCTTAACTAATGTTGCTATCTAGGGTGGTGGTAATTTACAGGAAATGCATTTATTAAGTATGCATTTGGATTTGGATGAAAATTATAAATTATTTTACTATTCAGCTTATTTTTACTACTATTCATGAGTCTCACCGTACTTTTTAGTACTATTCATGAGCCTTGTTGTTCTATTTCAACTAACTTTTATCTTTATCTACAGTACTTTCAGGAATAATTTTTCAATTTCAGTAAAATAAGTAGTATCTAAACAAATCCTTAGTATCAATTCTTCATTGTAAAAATTTCTTTATTCCTTAAGCAAGAGGAGTGAGGTTGGAGATGAATGGTTGAACCTCGAGCCTACCACGAAAGCAGTACTTTGACCTTCAAGGTAGCTTATGCACTTGAACACTTACATATGTACTCTATTCTCACCGTTGTGAAACTTGGTCCATGGGACCTGAAAAAAGTAGCTTTCATTAACCTAATGACTTGTGTACTGAGATGTGTAACACTTTTGCAATTAAATTTGAGGAAAATTATTATTTCACACTCTTGCTTACGCACTTCATACAATATAATTTTAAAAAATGTCCGCATTTAATACATGATGTATACGAAGAGTTTATATCAACAGTGCGAGACAATGAAAGTCTTAATTTCTAATACAAAATAGGAGGGAAATTGATCAACACATTTGAGTCATGCACCATAATGATTGTTCTTTACAATCAAGTTAAAACACCAATTGGTTTTTTGTGTAGGTTGGATTCGAATTCTAAATCTCTTTTCGACAACAAAATATTTTATCAACTGCGCCAACTAAAATTCGCAATTTCTCACACACTAATTCTTTGATTCAATTAATTCAACTCATTTGATAATGATTAATAAAACGAAAATGGTCCAAATATATGAATTTAATATAGTTTATATAATTCTTAGCTTGATATGTATCATATAATTTAAATCTTATGTTTAGATTCAAACTATACAAGAGAGTATGGAGTATTTGAGGAAAAATGTAATATATAAATATATAAATTAAAATATTTTTTGTAAAAATTTGCACAAAATGAATTTCATCTACGAAGTTCATTTTATGTTTAAAAATTTTAAAAACTCTAGTTTATTCTGTCAACCTTTGTAAACTTTTATTCTACGTCTTTTAATGAAATACTGGATGGATATATATATATATATATATATTTAATATTTTTTATCATTAGATAGTTTGACAAAAACCAATTCATGTATATATTGCACCAAATAATTGGTCAAAGACAAGGACACGAAAGAGACCAGCTTAAAGAGAGTGAGAAAGTTTTTCTTGAGTGTTTGATCCAATTTCTTTTTATGTATTTGTGATAAAATGTGCTTTTCTAACGGCAAGAAAGAGATGGGTAATGGCTATCTAATGGAAGGTACCTCAAGTGATTTTTTTCTTTTCTTCTTCTTTTTATTGAGAATACTAAGTATTTTTAACACATATACGGGGAAAGAAGAGAATGTCTTAAAGAAACTGACAGTGGTGTATTAAGTGACAATTTTCAAAACACAAACTGTTTAGTCAAAATTGGCCCAACCGCAAGTAGATTAAATCTAATTTCCCCTAAAAACTATGTTATCTATTTATTCTTTCTTCTTTTATTAATCAATAATAATCGCTAACCTGTGTTATACACGGTATAATAAACAACTATACCTATTTGCTTTATTATTGGTACAATCATTCAAAACCAATCAAATTCTATAATTCTAATTTAAATAAACATTGAGAATATGTATAAAGAAATTAGTTCAAATATTCAACATTCATCTAAAAACTACAGTGATACAGTTGAAGCATGATTCAAATAAAAAAGCATTTCACATTATTACAACATATCATTTTTTTTTCTAACTATCTTTTTCTTCAGGAAATAAGTTGTCCCCAAGAAATAATAATGAGTTGTTTGCATTGAACATTGAATTTTTTTTTTTTTTTTTTTTTTTTATAATAAATAACATTGTATTACTTTTTCTTTGTCATACCTACATCATAAATAATGTTGATGCCCACTTTGGCAAAGAGATCCAATAGCAAGAAGAAGCCCAACATATGGAGGAAAAAAGTTGGTAAATTAAGAAGAAAACCAATAAGCCTGAATGGCAAGAATAATGGACCATAGGCCTAGAAAATAGCAAACGGGCCTTAAAGAAAGTAAGCGGGTTGATATTCATGCTATACGGGTAAATTCATGTTGGCTTGTGTCTGAAAGTTGTGATTCGTTGTTGTCAATCCAATACTCAACCTAGCTCTTTCACCCATACTCTACAAATTTATTGTTTTGGGCTTGGGCCACAAATCCTAACCCTACAATATATATTTTGAAATGATTCTACTAATTTCAAATATAGTATTCCCTTGGTGGTGAAAAGTTGAAAATATTTATAATATATGATATAT
The DNA here is from genome assembly GCF_002906115.3 of Quercus suber. Classification (NCBI taxonomy): domain Eukaryota; kingdom Viridiplantae; phylum Streptophyta; class Magnoliopsida; order Fagales; family Fagaceae; genus Quercus; species Quercus suber. Next base: position 4,776 of record NW_027069626.1, on the reverse strand, counting down.
CCTCACTATATTGTCATGAAGAAAAAATTGGCATATCCTCATTATGTGATCATACATAAAGTCCAACTTTTGACAGCCAATCTGGTTGGTTACGAAGAAAAAGGAAAATATTTAATATTAAAAAGGCAGACCGGGGGAAATTTTTATAAGCCCTACCCACCCAGAGGAATATGTCTATATGGATATGTACAAGTGCGATTACCATTTTGGTTATTTAAATTGGAGTTTTTCATGAGACATTTCTGAAAACTCCTTATTTTGGTATATCATAGTCGTTTGATTACAGTTTTATGTTGATTAAATTGTAATTAAGCTATGGAATACTTTCCCTAAAAAATAACTTAATGTTTGGGCCTTTCTTCATTGTTTTGGCAATATCATATTCGTTTAAGTTTGAATTGTGCCAATAAATAATTATTTTAAAGGGAATTTAGTTACCTCATTATAAGCCTGAATTCATCCCGATGGAATGGTCGGATTTTTGGTCAAATTGTGATGAAACGCGGGTTGATCGTGGTCAAACTTGAAGAAGTGTTAGAAAATATGACAAATAACAACTTACCCACATGTGGTTTGACTTAATTTAAGTTTTCTACCTGTGGTTTAAAATTTTACATTTTATCCACAAGAGATTTGATTGAAATTTAAATTGCCTACCTGTGGTTTAAAATCTCATGATGCAAGTGTTTTGCTGGATTCTTTTCAATCTTATTTGATTTTATATTTTTATGTTTTTTGTGTTTCTCTTCTCGAGAAACATAAAAGTGAAGGAAAATCACATACTTATCCATGCTTTTAAAATATGTGGGTTAAGGAAATCTAACTAAACTAACCTGAAGTGAGTAAACTGTCAAATTTCAAACTACAAGTAAGCAACTTAAATTTAGGCCAAACCATGTGTGAGTAAGTTGTAATTTGTCCTTAAAAATATGTATTTTAATGTAAAATGATGAAACTTGGTGGCTAGGGGAATTTTTGAATTTATTTGATTGCCGGTCAACTCAGTCAAAGTTTGGTAAACAAAGAGCATTTTGGTTCTTTTGTCTTGTACTCATAAATTGATTAATCTGACATTTAATTGGGAGGAAATTATTGTATACTTCCAGAATACCATAAATGTGTACTCCCTCCTTTTATATGAATGGTGGGTCCCACTAATTAAATTCATGATGGGACCTACCATTCATGTGAGAGGAGGGAGTACGTATGTATGATACGCTGGAAGTACCTAATAATTTTCCTCAATTTGGGACCGATTAAGTTACTCTTTGACATTCCCTTTATTAAGCATATTCATTTTATATTATTAATCTACTCCTTGTAATTTCCTTACCTTCATGCACAAGAGTTTAAAATGTGCAAAAATCATTAATACAAAAAAACTAGTCTAGTTACAATTGAAGTTTTTTGTGATTGATAATAAAGCCCATATTAACCTAGTATTTTTCTGATGTGAGACTAAAAAGCTCACACAAACAACACAATCAAATATCCAATTAATCTGGAACATCACATATGGTCTTTTATTAATGGAATTACAACAGTAAACAAATGGAAACATCATGTAACTTATTTTGAATAATGTGTATAACACAATGGAATAGATTCAAATCCATAAGGCATTCAAATGCAGTGACCACTATTTCTTTTGGTGCTATAAAAACTAGAGTTAAGTACTACGTAGACGCTACCACCATTGAGATAAGATACTCTGTTCACATCTCTGTGTTACTTTCAAATTCATGGTAAGAGCAATTTTCATGACCTTGTCAGTAAACGTAAAGCTCCATCAATGCTTCGCAACTGTATCTTCTAAATGGTTGCTATGCGTTTGAGTAAAATAAACAAGCTACCTCCATTCCCTGACTCAAATTTGGACAATTCATTGAGTTTCTTGTGAACTGAATCAAAGAACTCATCTATAATCTCCTCTCCAAAATGGTTCTTAAACAATCCTTCCATGCCGGCTCTGACTTGAGATGACAACACCTTGCCTCTTGAAAAATTACCACTCGGTTTTTCTTGAGGTAGAATCTCCATTTTTTCAAGGCGAAAACATCCATTTCTTTCTACAGCAGCTTCCAGTTCTTGGGGAGATGCAAAATATAATGGTAGATTAAAGATGTCTACTTTCTCCTCACTGAAGATACCCTAACTCATGAGCAAATAAAGAAGTCAAAACCACATCAGTCTCAAGAACTGTTTTTTTCCATCTTAATTGCTGGCATAATCTTATATTTCAAGAAATTGAAAGCAATATTTCTTCAAATTGTACGCATGCAAGTGATCAATCTTTTTTCAATGTAAGATTATTTGTTATGTTCTCGATATGAACCAATCATATTCAATCTAACATCAATTTGTAAGATTTTTGTATGAAAAATTTGTAGTTGTTATAGCTTTTTTCAAAATAAAAAGAGAAGCAAAATTAGTACTCAATGCAACATATCTATGAAAGTTAAAAAAAATTAATTAACAAATGGATGATTACCTTCTTAGCCATGTCTAACAAACAAGATCCCAGGGTATCTATAATCGTATCTTGTGAACAAGGGAGTCCATTTGGGCGGCATGGGACGATTATTGCCATAAGTCCTCCACACACAACCTCTTGTGCTCTAGCATTTAGAAAGCACTCAATGTCCTTGGCATATTGAGCTGCATAAGACTCAAAAACTTTGGGTGAAGCATTTGAGTAGTGGATCCTCCCTTTATTCCAAGCAGGAGAGCTTTTGTCCAACACCTCATAGGAAGAGAAAACAAAGTGAATGGAGGCATTAGGAAATAAGCGAGAATGAAATGAACCCGGCACGCCTGCTGCATACTATTTCCTCTCTGGAGGGAGGGACGAAAAGAGTGTGTTAAAATCATTCAAAGCATGATCGTTAAAGAAAACTTGGAATTCAGGGGCATTATGTCCTTGGGATTGATATTTGAGCTCCACGGCATCAATAATGTTTTGCACTGCCAAAAATGTGTTGGGTCCAATGGAGCAGCCCAAATCTGTGACTCGAAATGTGTTTGAAGAAGAAAAGTTCTTTATGTCAAGCTTTTCAGCTATTGCCTCGTTGATAAGTGCCTTGGCCGCAGCTATTGCTCCTCTCTAAAAAAATAGAAAGATTGGGTTACTTATTATGTATGAGATGCCGAGTCTAGTAACGTAGGCTTGTCACAAAGTAGGGAATTAAAGTGATTAGATTTATGTGTGAATTTCTAAGGTAGCCATCACTAAAATGACATGGCGGAGCTCTCACTCGTGTTGGTTTCTAGGGATTTAATGGGTGAACCCCACCCTACATGAGTGGATAACAATCACATATTATGTATGAGATAATTCTATCATTATAGGTACATGCGATGTACGGGAATAGTATTGAGTATAATAAATAATTTAATCTTGGTTTATTTTACTACAACCCCAAAATTGAATTTGTAAAATAAAATCATATAGCTAAAACATTTGTTAACAACTATACATTTCAGACATTTATTAAACTATATATATTATTATTATTATTATTATTATTATTATATCAACTTAACAGTATTTAAATATGTGATACCAACATGCTTCAAGAAAATGTCCAACACTGAAATCAACTTCGAAAACAAACTCAACTAAACAGTTTGATGAATAAATATATTACAATCTATAATATAAGCCAAGAAATCAACTTTGAAACCAATATGAACAAAATCCACGTCAGAGAAAACCATTTCGATCATTTAAGAATACGACTCACTAAAGTCATGAAAAACACAGGATTCTTTATTAAAAAAAGAAGCATCTTTAATCTTTATAGATTTTGCATAAGGACCAAGACACGATGACACATACACACAAACCATTAAAGAAAGAATCAAAGAATATACACAACATATACATACGCTATGAAAGTTAAAATATATAAGAAAAACAAAAGATACATACACACAAACAATTAAAGAAAAAAAAAATATAGAAAAAGAGGCTAGGAATAGGAATACAAGATAAAGATGAGTTAACCTCAAAAAGAATATTCCATGGATATTCATTGAAATCTTCTAGAAAATTTCAAACAATAGAAAAAATAAACCCAAAAGTTAAGATGTTAAAACTTCCAAAAGGCCAAAAAGAAATCAGAAGATTCAAGGCTTCAAAAGTATTGAAATAAATAAATATAATTACACAATAGAAAAATACAATAGAAAGAAGGGTTACTCTCAAAAGAATAATCCATGATTATAGCATTTCTACTATTGAAATTGGCCAGACAATTAAATGTATTGCAAAAAATGAATTGAAAAATTCATATGTAAATCAAACAATTAGAAGATTTTGAGATTAGAATTTATTGAAACAAAACAAAAATTATGTGACTACACAATGGAAAAATATAATAAAATGATGAGTTAGCCTCTATCTACTATTTGTTTTTTCTACCTTTCTGTAAAAAAAAAAAAAAAAAATGCATCAAGGTTAGGGTTTTGATTTGTTCAATAAAAATTAAGTTTCGTTGCTTTTTCTTATAAGTTTGTCAATTGTTTGTTTTGTTTATTTAAGTGCTAGGCCTGAATCTTTTAATAAATCTTCATTTTTTTTTTTTTACCTTTTAAAAGTTTATATATTTTAAATTTTAACATTTAAAAGGTAACTCATATTTCTCTAATATTTCTATATTGTGTAGACATTTTTTTTTTACCTTTCAGAAGTTTTAACATTTTTTGTTTAGTTTTTGCAATATCTAAAACTGTCTGTATATTTCAAAATTCAACACCTATAGCATAGATTTTTTT